>NW_025533492.1:1097500-1190000 GCF_020615455.1 Coregonus clupeaformis | reverse complement strand
GAAATGCTATAATCACCCATGAAAGTTCAAATGTTCCAGAAGGCATTTCTGCAAAAAACGCATTTTGATAAAAAATAAATGTTTAAGTTCAAATGCCTGTGAATTAGTGACGCGCGACTTACGCTTAGTTTCCTGAAACGAGTCACATGTGTACATAAAAATAACAATAACAAGTAATTATCACAAAAAAACAATATTCAGAAATTATGTATTGCGGTAATGAGAAATTACAAAATAAATGTTAATCATTTAATTTTAAATATATTTTCAGTGTTACGTTTAACTCAGGCCTTTTCATTAGGTGAGCAATGTAATTGTTTTTATTAGAAATTGATTTGTTGACTTTTTTGGACTTCGAAAACTGTTGCGGTAATGAGAATTTTTGCGTTGGTAGATGTGAAAAATGTGGTAAAATGCATAATATCTGATCAATAAACATAACAATAATCATGAAATAGATGAATACCGATCCTAATCTGAGTGATCCAAGAGGAATTACATTTTTTTGTTGTTGTCAAGTGCCAGTTTTGTGAGAATCACCCAGGATATGATGTAGTAAGATGATTGATAAACATGATATGATGAAATAAGATGATTGATAAACAGGATGTGATGTAATAAGATGATTGATTAACAGGATATGATGTAATAAGATTTAACATTCACCCTGATTCACAGTAATACAACGGTGCTACATACAACAGGGTCAAACTATAGAGAACTGAAAATAAAAAGAGAAACTGAAGCCTTTGATGCTACATACAACAGGGTCAAACTATAGAGAACTGAAAATTAAAAGAGAAACTGAAGCCTTTGTATTTCTTTGTACACTTTATGTATGAAATTGGAACAAAATAATCACCCAGAAATATTATAATGCAAAACTCAAAATTATATTGTCTCAAAAGTTCAGATAAGGACAACAGAAAACACTTTATTTTCACAATAGTCCCAACCCTATGAGTCTAACTAAATCAACCAATAGTCCCAACCCTATGAGTCTAACTAAATCAACCAATAGTCCCAACCCTATGAGTCTAACTAGATCAACCAATAATTGTCTGTTCATACTCCAAGTCCCACTTTACACGCAACTCAGTCCAATAGTAGTCAGTGACACGGTGGCAAGAGTGCAAGACTCAAAGTCATTTAAAATCCAACAAAAAGTCAAACTTCACCAGCCTTAAAGTAAAGAAATATCGGTGTGGCAACAGAAATACCAAGGAAAGACCATTGATCTCACTGTGAGGTATGTGATCCACCAAGGAAAGAGCATTGATATCACTGTGAGGTATGTGATCCACCAAGGAAAGACCATTGATCTCACTGTGAGGTATGTGATCCACCAAGGAAAGAACATTGATCTCACTGTGATCCCCCTTTGAACTAATGACTTGAAATCTTTAAATTGTTCAACAACTCCGCTTGGAAGTATAGTCCACTGTTTGGAGAGTTGTGCCGGAACGGGCTTTGTGCGTATTCCAGCCACCTAACAGAGATCTAAACAAACACTTTAGCGACTAAATTCTCTAGAAATGAACCTGGCAAACCTAGGGTTAGGGTTAAACCTAGGTCACAGACTCCCCAGGGGTTAGGGTTAAACCTAGGTCACAGACTCCCCAGGGGTTAGGGTTAAACCTAGGTCACAGACTCCCCAGGGGTTAGGGTTAAACCTAGGTCACAGACTCCCCAGGAGTTAGGGTTAAACCTAGGTCACAGACTCCCCAGGAGTTAGGGTTAAACCTAGGTCACAGACTCCCCAGGAGTTAGGGTTAAACCTAGGTCACAGACTCCCAAGGGTTAGGGTTAAACCTAGGTCACAGACTCCCCCAGGAGTTAGGGTTAAACCTAGGTCACAGACTCCCCAGGAGTTAGGGTTAAACCTAGGTCACAGACTCCCCAGGGGTTAGGGTTAAACCTAGGTCACAGACTCCCCAGGAGTTAGGGTTAAACCCTAGGTCACAGACTCCCCAGGGGTTAGGGTTAAACCTAGGTCACAGACTCCCCAGGAGTTAGGGTTAAACCTAGGTCACAGACTCCCCAGGGGTTAGGGTTAAACCTAGGTCACAGACTCCCCAGGAGTTAGGGGTTAAACCTAGGTCACAGACTCCCCAGGAGTTAGGGTTAAACCTAGGTCACAGACTCCCCAGGGGTTAGGGTTAAACCTAGGTCACAGACTCCCCAGGAGTTAGGGTTAAACCTAGGTCACAGACTCCCCAGGAGTTAGGGTTAAACCTAGGTCACAGACTCCCCAGGAGTTAGGGTTAAACCTAGGTCACAGACTCCCCAGGAGTTAGGGTTAAACCTAGGTCACAGACTCCCCAGGAGTTAGGGTTAAACCTAGGTCACAGACTCCCCAGGAGTTAGGGTTAAACCTAGGTCACAGACTCCCCAGGAGTTAGGGTTAAACCTAGGTCACAGACTCCCCAGGGGTTAGGGTTAAACCTAGGTCACAGACTCCCCAGGAGTTAGGGTTAAACCTAGGTCACAGACTCCCCAGGAGTTAGGGTTAAACCTAGGTCACAGACTCCCCAGGGGTTAGGGTTAAACCTAGGTCACAGACTCCCCAGGAGTTAGGGTTAAACCTAGGTCACAGACTCCCCAGGAGTTAGGGTTAAACCTAGGTCACAGACTCCCCAGGAGTTAGGGTTAAACCTAGGTCACAGACTCCCCAGGGGTTAGGGTTAAACCCTAGGTCACAGACTCCCCAGGGGTTAGGGTTAAACCTAGGTCACAGACTCCCCAGGAGTTAGGGTTAAACCTAGGTCACAGACTCCCCAGGAGTTAGGGTTAAACCTAGGTCACAGACTCCCCAGGAGTTAGGGTTAAACCTAGGTCACAGACTCCCCCAGGAGTTAGGGTTAAACCTAGGTCACAGACTCCCCAGGAGTTAGGGTTAAACCTAGGTCACAGACTCCCCAGGAGTTAGGGTTAAACCTAGGTCACAGACTCCCCAGGAGTTAGGGTTAAACCCTAGGTCACAGACTCCCCAGGAGTTAGGGTTAAACCTAGGTCACAGACTCCCCAGGAGTTAGGGTTAAACCTAGGTCACAGACTCCCCAGGGGTTAGGGTTAAACCTAGGTCACAGACTCCCCAGGAGTTAGGGTTAAACCTAGGTCACAGACTCCCCAGGGGTTAGGGGTTAAACCTAGGTCACAGACTCCCCAGGAGTTAGGGTTAAACCTAGGTCACAGACTCCCCAGGAGTTAGGGTTAAACCTAGGTCACAGACTCCCCAGGGTTAGGGTTAAACCTAGGTCACAGACTCCCCAGGGGTTAGGGTTAAACCTAGGTCACAGACTCCCCAGGAGTTAGGGTTAAACCTAGGTCACAGACTCCCCAGGGGTTAGGGTTAAACCTAGGTCACAGACTCCCCAGGAGTTAGGGTTAAACCTAGGTCACAGACTCCCCAGGAGTTAGGGTTAAACCTAGGTCACAGACTCCCCAGGAGTTAGGGTTAAACCTAGGTCACAGACTCCCCAGGAGTTAGGGTTAAACCTAGGTCACAGACTCCCCAGGAGTTAGGGTTAAACCTAGGTCACAGACTCCCCAGGAGTTAGGGTTAAACCTAGGTCACAGACTCCCCAGGAGTTAGGGTTAAACCTAGGTCACAGACTCCCCAGGAGTTAGGGTTAAACCTAGGTCACAGACTCCCCAGGAGTTTTGGGTTAAACCTAGGTCACAGACTCCCCAGGAGTTAGGGTTAAACCTAGGTCACAGACTCCCCAGGAGTTAGGGTTAAACCTAGGTCACAGACTCCCCAGGAGTTAGGGTTAAACCTAGGTCACAGACTCCCCAGGAGTTAGGGTTAAACCTAGGTCACAGACTCCCCAGGAGTTAGGGTTAAACCTAGGTCACAGACTCCCCAGGAGTTAGGGTTAAACCCTAGGTCACAGACTCCCCAGGAGTTAGGGTTAAACCTAGGTCACAGACTCCCCAGGAGTTAGGGTTAAACCTAGGTCACAGACTCCCCAGGGGTTAGGGTTAAACCTAGGTCACAGACTCCCCAGGAGTTAGGGTTAAACCTAGGTCACAGACTCCCCAGGAGTTAGGGTTAAACCTAGGTCACAGACTCCCCAGGAGTTAGGGTTAAACCCTAGGTCACAGACTCCCCAGGAGTTAGGGTTAAACCTAGGTCACAGACTCCCCAGGAGTTAGGGTTAAACCTAGGTCACAGACTCCCCAGGAGTTAGGGTTAAACCCTAGGTCACAGACTCCCCAGGAGTTAGGGTTAAACCTAGGTCACAGACTCCCCAGGAGTTAGGGGTTAAACCTAGGTCACAGACTCCCCAGGAGTTAGGGGTTAAACCTAGGTCACAGACTCCCCAGGAGTTAGGGTTAAACCTAGGTCACAGACTCCCCAGGAGTTAGGGTTAAACCTAGGTCACAGACTCCCCAGGGGTTAGGGTTAAACCTAGGTCACAGACTCCCCAGGAGTTAGGGTTAAACCTAGGTCACAGACTCCCCAGGAGTTAGGGTTAAACCTAGGTCACAGACTCCCCCAGGAGTTAGGGTTAAACCTAGGTCACAGACTCCCCAGGAGTTAGGGTTAAACCTAGGTCACAGACTCCCCAGGAGTTAGGGTTAAACCTAGGTCACAGACTCCCCAGGGGTTAGGGTTAAACCTAGGTCACAGACTCCCCAGGAGTTAGGGTTAAACCTAGGTCACAGACTCCCCAGGAGTTAGGGTTAAACCCTAGGTCACAGACTCCCCAGGAGTTAGGGTTAAACCTAGGTCACAGACTCCCCAGGAGTTAGGGTTAAACCTAGGTCACAGACTCCCCAGGAGTTAGGGTTAAACCTAGGTCACAGACTCCCCCAGGAGTTAGGGTTAAACCTAGGTCACAGACTCCCCAGGAGTTAGGGTTAAACCTAGGTCACAGACTCCCCAGGAGTTAGGGTTAAACCTAGGTCACAGACTCCCAGGAGTTAGGGTTAAACCTAGGTCACAGACTCCCCCAGGAGTTAGGGTTAAACCTAGGTCACAGACTCCCCAGGAGTTAGGGTTAAACCTAGGTCACAGACTCCCCAGGAGTTAGGGTTAAACCTAGGTCACAGACTCCCCAGGAGTTAGGGTTAAACCTAGGTCACAGACTCCCCAGGAGTTAGGGTTAAACCTAGGTCACAGACTCCCCAGGGGTTAGGGGTTAAACCTAGGTCACAGACTCCCCAGGAGTTAGGGTTAAACCTAGGTCACAGACTCCCCAGGAGTTAGGGTTAAACCTAGGTCACAGACTCCCCAGGGGTTAGGGTTAAACCTAGGTCACAGACTCCCCAGGAGTTAGGGTTAAACCTAGGTCACAGACTCCCCAGGGGTTAGGGTTAAACCTAGGTCACAGACTCCCCAGGAGTTAGGGTTAAACCTAGGTCACAGACTCCCCAGGGGTTAGGGTTAAACCTAGGTCACAGACTCCCCAGGAGTTAGGGTTAAACCTAGGTCACAGACTCCCCAGGAGTTAGGGTTAAACCTAGGTCACAGACTCCCCAGGGGTTAGGGTTAAACCTAGGTCACAGACTCCCCAGGAGTTAGGGTTAAACCTAGGTCACAGACTCCCCAGGGGTTAGGGTTAAACCTAGGTCACAGACTCCCCAGGAGTTAGGGTTAAACCTAGGTCACAGACTCCCCAGGAGTTAGGGTTAAACCTAGGTCACAGACTCCCCAGGAGTTAGGGTTAAACCTAGGTCACAGACTCCCCAGGAGTTAGGGTTAAACCCTAGGTCACAGACTCCCCCAGGGGTTAGGGTTAAACCTAGGTCACAGACTCCCCAGGGGTTAGGGTTAAACCTAGGTCACAGACTCCCCAGGGGTTAGGGTTAAACCTAGGTCACAGACTCCCCAGGAGTTAGGGTTAAACCTAGGTCACAGACTCCCCAGGAGTTAGGGTTAAACCTAGGTCACAGACTCCCCAGGAGTTAGGGTTAAACCTAGGTCACAGACTCCCCAGGGGTTAGGGTTAAACCTAGGTCACAGACTCCCCAGGAGTTAGGGTTAAACCTAGGTCACAGACTCCCCCAGGAGTTAGGGTTAAACCTAGGTCACAGACTCCCCAGGAGTTAGGGTTAAACCTAGGTCACAGACTCCCCAGGAGTTAGGGTTAAACCTAGGTCACAGACTCCCCAGGAGTTAGGGTTAAACCTAGGTCACAGACTCCCCAGGGGTTAGGGTTAAACCTAGGTCACAGACTCCCCAGGGGTTAGGGTTAAACCTAGGTCACAGACTCCCCAGGAGTTAGGGTTAAACCTAGGTCACAGACTCCCCAGGAGTTAGGGTTAAACCTAGGTCACAGACTCCCCAGGAGTTAGGGTTAAACCTAGGTCACAGACTCCCCAGGAGCGGCATTATTCTCCCCCTGGTGCGAACAGACACCCCTTTTCTCCCATCAGCCCCCATTACTTAAAGATACAGCATTTGACAGTGCATTTAATGAAAATAATAAACATTAAGTTCATAGACCAGACATAGCTTTTATTGTCAGTTGGGAAAACAGTCTTTACATACAATTCCTGGTCTTTTAACCTTTAGTTAGATAACCATGTATGTTTTTCACTTTAGGCTCCTTTAGATGGGCCTATATGTGTAACATTTGTTACAAGATGATTGATAAACAGGATATGATGTAATAAGATGATTGATTAACAGGATATTATGTAAAAAGATGATTGATGAACAGGATATGATGTAATAAGATGATTGATAAACAGGATATGATGCAATATGATGATTGTTAAAAAGGATATGATGTAATATGGTCGTTGATAAACAGAATGTAATGTAATAAGATGATTGATTAACAGGATATGATGTAATAAGATGATTGATAAGCAGAATATGAAGTAACAACACCATGTCACTCCCCACAGGAGGAGAAGACTGAGCTGACCAGGAACAAACCTGATACAGAACCTTTGAAGGCTGAGAGAGAAGATGATGATGATGACAATGAGGAAGAAGATGGAGATCATCACAAGCATGAGTCTGATGATGAAGACGGGCCTTCGTTTGTTGGCCTCAGAGCGGAGGGAGTGAAGCTGGAGCCTTACGATGAGGAGCAGGAGGAAGGGGAGGAGGAGGAGGACATCTCTGGCTCTGGGTAGGTGGTTCTCTCCCGCTGGGGCTGGTCTAGTAGACTGTGCTGTTGATGGGGGGGTTGCACAATTCAGAAATCTAAATCCTATCCTCAAATTCCTAACTTTTCCGGAAAGTTCTACTCTACTTGCCCCTCTACCCTCTACTGTCCTGGCTGAGCTCTGCTCTGCTTCCCCTCTACTGCCCTGGCTGAGCTCTGCTCTGCTGCCCCTCTACTGCCCTGGCTGAGCTCTGCTCTGCTGCCCCTCTACCCTCTACTGCCCTGGCTGAGCTCTGCTCTGCTTCCCCTCTACTGCCCTGGCTGAGCTCTGCTCTGCTGCCCCTCTACTGCCCTGGCTGAGCTCTGCTCTGCTGCCCCTATACCCTCTACTGCCCTGGCTGAGCTCTGCTCTGCTGCCCCTCTACTGCCCTGGCTGAGCTCTGCTCTGCTGCCCCTCTACCCTCTACTGCCCTGGCTGAGCTCTGCTCTGCTGCCCCTCTACTGCCCTGGCTGAGCTCTACTGCCCCTATACCCTCTACTGCCCTGGCTGAGCTCTAGTCTACTGCCCCTCTAACCTCTTATTTCCCTGGCTGAGCTCTGCTGCCCCTCTGCACTCTAATGCCCTGGCTGAGCTCTGCTCTACTGCCCCTCTACTGCCCTGGCTGAGCTCTGCTCTACTGCCCCTCTACTGCCCTGGCTGAGCACTGCTCTACTGCCCCTCTACTGCCCTGGCTGAGCTCTGCTCTACTGCCCCTCTACTGCCCTGGCTGAGCTCTGCTCTACTGCCCCTCTAACCTCTTATTTCCCTGGCTGAGCTCTGCTGCCCCTCTACCCTCTATTGCCCTGGCTGAGCTCTGCTTTACTGTCCCTCTACTGCCCTGGCTGAGCTCTGCTCTGCTCTGCTGCCCCTATACCCTCTACTGCCCTGGCAGAGCTCTGCTCTACTGCCCCTCTAACATCTATTGCCCTGGCTGAGCTCTGCTTTACTGCCCCTCTACCCTCTATTGCCCTGGCTGAGCTCTGCTTTACTGCCCGTCTACCCTCTATTGCCCTGGCTGAGCTCTGATTTACGGCCCCTCTACTGCCCTGGCTGAGCACTGCTCTACTGCCCCTCTAACATCTATTGCCCTGGCTGAGCTCTGCTCTACTGCCCCTCTACCCTCTACTGCCCTGGCTGAGCTCTGCTCTACTGCCCCTCTACCCTCTATTGCCCTGGCTGAGCTCTGCTCTACTGCCCCTATACCCTCTATTGCCCTGGCTGAGCTCTGCTTTACTGCCCCTCTACCGCCCTGGCTGAGCTCTGCTCTGCTACCCCTCTACCCTCTATTGCCCTGGCTGAGCTCTGCTGCCCCTCTACCCTCTACTGCCCTGGCTGAGCTCTGCTGCCCCTCTACCCTCTACTGCCCTGGCTGAGCTCTGCTGCTCTCTACCCTCTACTGCCCTGGCTGAGCTCTGCTGCCCCTCTACCCTCTATTGCCCTGGCTGAGCTCTGCTTTACTGCCCCTCTACTGCCCTGGCTGAGCACTGCTGTACTGCCCCTCTACCCTCTATTGCCCTGGCTGAGCTCTGCTTTACTGCCCCTCTACCCTCTATTGCCCTGGCTGAGCTCTGCTGCCCCTCTACCCTCTACTGCCCTGGCTGAGCTCTGCTCTACTGCCCCTCTACCCTCTACTGCCCTGGCTGAGCTCTGCTCTACTGCCCCTCTAACCTCTATTGCCCTGGCTGAGCTATGCTGCCCCTCTGCACTCTACTGCCCTGGCTGAGCTCTGCTCTACTGCCCCTCTACTGCCCTGGCTGAGCTCTGCTCTACTGCCCCTCTAACCTCTATTGCCCTGGCTGAGCTCTGCTCTACTGCCCCTCTACTGCCCTGGCTGAGCTCTGCTCTACTGCCCCTCTAACCTCTATTGCCCTGGCTGAGCTCTGCTCTACTGCCCCTCTACCCTCTATTGGCCTGGCTGAGCTCTACTGCCCCTCTACCCTATTGCCCTGGCTGAGCTCTGCTTTACTGCCCCTCTACTGCCCTGGCTGAGCTCTGCTCTACTGCCCCTCTACCCTCTATTGCCCTGGCTGAGCTCTACTGCCCCTATACCCTCTACTGCCCTGGCTGAGCTCTGCTCTACTGCCCCTCTAACCTCTATTGCCCTGGCTGAGCTATGCTGCCCCTCTGCACTCTACTGCCCTGGCTGAGCTCTGCTCTACTGCCCCTCTATTGCCCTGGCTGAGCTCTGCTTTACTGCCCCTCTACCCTATTGCCCTGGCTGAGCTCTGCTTTACTGCCCCTCTACTGCCCTGGCTGAGCTCTGCTCTACTGCCCCTCTACCCTCTATTGCCCTGGCTGAGCTCTGCTTTACTGCCCCTCTACTGCCCTGGCTGAGCTCTGCTTTACTGCCCCTCTACCCTCTACTGCCCTGGCTGAGCTCTGCTCTACTGCTCCTCTACCCTCTATGCCCCACTAGTACCATTAGTGTGCCCCTCTTGTCATGTGTCAGCCAGTGCCCACAGCAGGGATGGCTCCATGTCTCAGCCAGTGCCCACAGCAGGGATGGCTCCATGTCTCAGCCAGTGCCCACAGCAGGGATGGCTCCATGTCTCAGCCAGTGCCCACAGCAGGGATGGCTCCATGTCTCAGCCAGTGCCCACAGCAGGGATGGCTCCATGTCTCAGCCAGTGCCCACAGCAGGGATGGCTCCATGTCTCAGCCAGTGCCCACAGCAGGGATGGTTCTGAGCACTCAAAGCTTGACTGCATCTACTCTTTTTCAACTGCATGCTGTGCTGGATCTGGCTCCCACTCTCTGCAGTACGGCTGCTCAGTCATTCAGTCAGCTAGTCATTCAGTCAGTTTGTCAGCCAGTCAGTTTGTCAGCCAGCCAGTCAGCCAGTCAGCCAGTCAGTCTGTCAGTCTGTCAGTCAGTCAGCCAGTCAGCCAGTCAGTCAGTCAGTCAGCCAGTCAGCCAGTCAGCCAGTCAGTCTGTCAGCCAGTCAGCCAGTCAGTCTGTCAGCCAGTCAGTCTGTCAGTCAGTCAGCCAGTCAGTTTGTCAGCCAGTCAGTTTGTCAGCCAGTCAGTCAGTCAGTCAGTCAGCCAGTCAGTCTGTCAGTCAGTCAGTCAGTCAGTCAGCCAGTCAGTTTGTCAGTCAGTCAGTCTGTCAGCCAGTCAGTCAGTCAGCCAGTCAGTTTGTCAGTCAGTCAGTCAGTCAGCCAGTCAGTCAGCCAGTCAGCCAGTCAGTCAGTCAACCAGTTTGTCAGCCAGTCAGTTTGTCAGCCAGTCAGTCAGTCAGCCAGTCAGTCAGTCAGCCAGTCAGCCAGCCAGTCAGCCAGCCAGTCAGTCAGTCAGCCAGTCAGTCAGTCAGTCAGTCAGCAGAGCTCTGGTCCTGTGGCCAGCCAGTCAGCCAGTTTGTCAGCCAGTCAGTCAGTCAGCCAGCCAGCCAGCCAGTCAGTCAGCCAGTCAGCCAGTCAGCCAGTCAGCCAGTCAGTCAGTCAGTCAGTCAGCAGAGCTCTGGTCCTGTGGCTGTCTTGTGCTCTGTCCTTTGTCTCTGCTGTGAGTTCTGTTCTAACAGCTTTCTGCTCCTTTAGCGGTCCTGTGTTTATTCCATCCTATGGCTTGTTGTGATGTGCTGCATCTGCACTCACAGGTTCAGTAACTAGACATGGACGCTCTGTCTTGTTGAGTCTAAAATATTACTGGATGTCCAGACTTGAAAGAGTTGGTCAATAGCGTGTGGTTTTACCATGCAGCTTTGGAAGCTCCTGCCTCTCCTTAGCTGAATGTTTGAGCTTTCATCTATTCTGTAGATGTATTTCTACTTTAACATTGTTGTGTTTAGTTCTGCATCTGAGACAGTTATTGTTAAAGGAAGAGAATTACAATAGGTTTAAAAAATAGTGACATTTGCTTTGTTTTGTCTGGATGCATGGGGTTTGTAGAGTCTTGTCAATCTCTCTCCAACCTGACATAGAGGGAGTAGAGGAGAATATACAAATTACCCATCTTTGGCCGTCAAGTCATCTGTATTCACCCAAGAGTGGGAAGTGGTGATTGACTGTTGACTAGGCGAAGGGACAGACCCACCTGTCAGGTAGAAAATTAACACCATCTGAAATATACACTACATTACCAAAGGTATGTGGACACCTGCTCGTCTAACATCTCTTTCCAAAATCATGAGCATTAATATGGAGTTGGTCCCCCATTTGCTGCTATAACAGCCTCCACTCTTCTGGGAAGGCTTTCCACTAGATGTTGGAACATTGCTGTGGGGACTTGCTTCCATTCAGCCACAAGAGCATTAGTGAGGTCGGGCACTGATGTTGGGCGATTAGGCCTGACCTGCAGTCGGCGTTCCAATTCATCCCAAAGGTGTTCAATGGGGTTGAGGTCAGGGCTTTGTGCAGGCCAGTCAATTTCTTCCACATTGATCTCAACAAACCCATTTCTGTATGGACCTCGCTATATGCACGGGGTCATGGTCATGCTGAAACACGAAAGGGCCTTCCCAAAACTGTTGCCACAAAGTTGGAAGCACAGAATCATCTAGAATGTCATTGTATGCTAGAGCGTTCACATTTCCCTTCACTGGAACTAAGGGGCCTAGCCCGAACCATGAAAACAGCCACAGACCATTATTCCTCCTCCACCAAAGTTTACAGTTGGCACTATGCATTGGGGCAGGTAGCGTTCTCCTGGCATCCGCCAAACCCAGATTAGTCCTTTGGACTGCCAGATGGTGAAGCGTGATTCATCACTCCAGAGAACGCGTTTCCACTGCTCCAGAGTCCAATGGCGGCGAGCTTTACACCACTCCAGCCGACGCTTGGCGTTGCGCATGGTGATCTTAGGCTTGTGTGCGGCTGCTTGGCTATGGAAACCCAGCTCCTGACGAACAGGTATTGTGCTGACGTTGCTTCCAGAGGCAGTTTGGAACTCGGTAGTGAGTGTTGCAACCGAGGACAGATGATTTTTACGCGCTTCAGCACTCGGCGGCCCCGTTCTGTGAGCTTGTGTCTCCTACCACTTCGCGGCTGAGCCGTTGTTGCTCCTAGACGTTTCCACTTCACAATAACAGCCCTTACAGTTGACCGGGGCAGCTCTAGCAGGGCAGAAATTTGACGAACTGACTTGTAGGAAAGGTGTCATCCTATGACGGTGCCACGTTGAAAGTCACTGAGCTCTTCAGTAAGGCCATTCAACTGCCAATGTTTGTCTTTGGAGATTGCATGGCGGTGTGCTCGATTTTATACACCGGTCAGCAACGGGTGTGACTGAAATAGCCGAATCCACTAATTTGAAGGGGTTTCCACATACTTTTGTATATATAGTGTAACTGATGTGTGCAATTGGAGATGAGGTGGCTGTACTCTCCTGAATCTCATTCACACCACTAGACTGTAGGGAGATGATGAGGTGGCTGTACTCTCCTGCCTCTCATTCAGACCACTAGACTGTAGGGAGATGATGAGGTGGCTGTACTCTCCTGGCTCTCATTCACACCACTGGACTGTAGGGAGATGATGAGGTGGCTGAACTCTCCTGGCTCTCATTCACACCACTGGACTGTAGGGAGATGATGAGGTGGCTGAACTCTCCTGGCTCTCATTCAGACCACTAGACTGTAGAGAGATGATGAGGTGGCTGAACTCTCCTGGCTCTCATTCAGACCACTAGACTGTAGGGAGATGATGAGGTGGCTGAACTCTCCTGGCTCTCATTCACACCACTGGACTGTAGGGAGATGATGAGGTGGCTGTACTCTCCTGGCTCTCATTCAGACCACTAGACTGTAGGGAGATGATGAGGTGGCTGTACTCTCCTGGCTCTCATTCAGACCACTAGACTGTAGGGAGATGATGAGGTGGCTGTACTCTCCTGGCTCTCATTCACACCACTGGACTATAGGGAGAGGATGAGGTGGCTGTACTCTCCTGGCTCTCATTCAGACCACTGGACTGTAGGGAGAGGATGAGGTGGCTGTACTCTCCTGGCTCTCATTCAGACCACTGGACTGTAGGGAGATGATGAGGTGGCTGTACTCTCCTGGCTCTCATTCACACCACTAGACTGTAGGGAGATGATGAGGTGGCTGTACTCTCCTGGCTCTCATTCAGACCACTAGACTGTAGGGAGATGATGAGGTGGCTGTACTCTCCTGGCTCTCATTCACACCACTGGACTGTAGGGAGATGATGAGGTGGCTGAACTCTCCTGGCTCTCATTCACACCACTGGACTGTAGGGAGATGATGAGTTGGCTGAACTCTCCTGGCTCTCATTCAGACCACTAGACTGTAGGGAGATGATGAGGTGGCTGAACTCTCCTGGCTCTCATTCATACCACTGGACTGTAGGGAGATGATGAGGTGGCTGTACTCTCCTGGCTCTCATTCAGACCACTAGACTGTAGGGAGATGATGAGGTGGCTGTACTCTCCTGGCTCTCATTCAGACCACTAGACTGTAGGGAGATGATGAGGTGGCTGTACTCTCCTGGCTCTCATTCACACCACTGGACTGTAGGGAGAGGATGAGGTGGCTGTACTCTCCTGGCTCTCATTCAGACCACTGGACTGTAGGGAGAGGATGAGGTGGCTGTACTCTCCTGGCTCTCATTCACACCACTGGACTGTAGGGAGATGATGAGGTGGCTGTACTCTCCTGGCTCTCATTCACACCACTGGACTGTAGGGAGATGATGAGGTGGCTGAACTCTCCTGGCTCTCATTCACACCACTGGACTGTAGGGAGATGATGAGGTGGCTGTACTCTCCTGGCTCTCATTCACACCACTGGACTGTAGGGAGATGATGAGGTGGCTGAACTCTCCTGGCTCTCATTCACACCACTGGACTGTAGGGAGATGATGAGGTGGCTGAACTCTCCTGGCTCTCATTCAGACCACTAGATTGTAGAGAGATGATGAGGTGGCTGAACTCTCCTGGCTCTCATTCAGACCACTAGACTGTAGGGAGATGATGAGGTGGCTGAACTCTCCTGGCTCTCATTCATACCACTGGACTGTAGGGAGATGATGAGGTGGCTGTACTCTCCTGGCTCTCATTCAGACCACTAGACTGTAGGGAGATGATGAGGTGGCTGTACTCTCCTGGCTCTCATTCAGACCACTAGACTGTAGGGAGATGATGAGGTGGCTGTACTCTCCTGGCTCTCATTCACACCACTGGACTGTAGGGAGATGATGAGGTGGCTGAACTCTCCTGGCTCTCATTCACACCACTGGACTGTAGGGAGATGATGAGGTGGCTGTACTCTCCTGGCTCTCATTCAGACCACTAGACAGTAGGGAGATGATGAGGTGGCTGAACTCTCCTGGCTCTCATTCAGACCACTAGACTGTAGGGAGATGATGAGGTGGCTGTACTCTCCTGGCTCTCATTCAGACCACTGGACTGTAGGGAGATGATGAGGTGGCTGAACTCTCCTGGCTCTCATTCACACCACTGGACTGTAGGGAGATGATGAGGTGGCTGTACTCTCCTGGCTCTCATTCAGACCACTAGACTGTAGGGAGATGATGAGGTGGCTGTACTCTCCTGGCTCTCATTCACACCACTGGACTGTAGGGAGATGATGAGGTGGCTGTACTCTCCTGGCTCTCATTCAGACCACTAGACTGTAGGGAGATGATGAGGTGGCTGTACTCTCCTGGCTCTCATTCAGACCACTAGACTGTAGGGAGATGATGAGGTGGTTGTACTCTCCTGGCTCTCATTCAGACCACTAGACTGTAGGGAGATGATGAGGTGGCTGTACTCTCCTGGCTCTCATTCACACCACTGGACTGTAGGGAGAGGATGAGGTGGCTGTACTCTCCTGGCTCTCATTCAGACCACTGGACTGTAGGGAGAGGATGAGGTGGCTGTACTCTCCTGGCTCTCATTCACACCACTAGACTGTAGGGAGATGATGAGGTGGCTGTACTCTCCTGGCTCTCATTCACACCACTGGACTGTAGGGAGATGATGAGGTGGCTGAACTCTCCTGGCTCTCATTCACACCACTGGACTGTAGGGAGATGATGAGGTGGCTGTACTCTCCTGGCTCTCATTCAGACCATTAGACTGTAGGGAGATGATGAGGTGGCTGAACTCTCCTGGCTCTCATTCAGACCACTGGACTGTAGGGAGATGATGAGGTGGCTGTACTCTCCTGGCTCTCATTCAGACCACTAAACTGTAGGGAGATGATGAGGTGGCTGTACTCTCCTGGCTCTCATTCACACCACTAGACTGTAGGGAGATGATGAGGTGGCTGTACTCTCCTGGCTCTCATTCACACCACTGGACTGTAGGGAGATGATGAGGTGGCTGTACTCTCCTGGCTCTCATTCAGACCACTGGACTGTAGGGAGATGATGAGGTGGCTGAACTCTCCTGGCTCTCATTCACACCACTGGACTGTAGGGAGATGATGAGGTGGCTGTACTCTCCTGGCTCTCATTCAGACCACTAGACTGTAGGGAGATGATGAGGTGGCTGTACTCTCCTGGCTCTCATTCACACCACTGGACTATAGGGAGATGATGAGGTGACTGTACTCTCCTGGCTCTCATTCACACCACTGGACTGTAGGGAGAGGATGAGGTGGCTGAACTCTCCTGGCTCTCATTCAGACCACTGGACTGTAGGGAGATGATGAGGTGGCTGTACTCTCCTGGCTCTCATTCAGACCACTAAACTGTAGGGAGATGATGAGGTGGCTGTACTCTCCTGGCTCTCATTCAGACCACTAGACTGTAGGGAGATGATGAGGTGGCTGTACTCTCCTGGCTCTCATTCAGACCACTAGACTGTAGGGAGATGATGAGGTGGCTGTACTCTCCTGGCTCTCATTCACACCACTGGACTGTAGGGAGATGATGAGGTGGCTGTACTCTCCTGGCTCTCATTCAGACCACTAGACTGTAGGGAGATGATGAGGTGGCTGTACTCTCCTGGCTCTCATTCAGACCACTAGACTGTAGGGAGATGATGAGGTGGCTGTACTCTCCTGGCTCTCATTCAGACCACTAGACTGTAGGGAGATGATGAGGTGGCTGTACTCTCCTGGCTCTCATTCACACCACTGGACTGTAGGGAGAGGATGAGGTGGCTGTACTCTCCTGGCTCTCATTCAGACCACTGGACTGTAGGGAGAGGATGAGGTGGCTGTACTCTCCTGGCTCTCATTCACACCACTAGACTGTAGGGAGATGATGAGGTGGCTGTACTCTCCTGGCTCTCATTCACACCACTGAACTGTAGGGAGATGATGAGGTGGCTGAACTCTCCTGGCTCTCATTCACACCACTGGACTGTAGGGAGATGATGAGGTGGCTGTACTCTCCTGGCTCTCATTCAGACCATTAGACTGTAGGGAGATGATGAGGTGGCTGAACTCTCCTGGCTCTCATTCAGACCACTGGACTGTAGGGAGATGATGAGGTGGCTGTACTCTCCTGGCTCTCATTCAGACCACTAAACTGTAGGGAGATGATGAGGTGGCTGTACTCTCCTGGCTCTCATTCACACCACTAGACTGTAGGGAGATGATGAGGTGGCTGTACTCTCCTGGCTCTCATTCACACCACTGGACTGTAGGGAGATGATGAGGTGGCTGTACTCTCCTGGCTCTCATTCAGACCACTGGACTGTAGGGAGATGATGAGGTGGCTGAACTCTCCTGGCTCTCATTCACACCACTGGACTGTAGGGAGATGATGAGGTGGCTGTACTCTCCTGGCTCTCATTCAGACCACTAGACTGTAGGGAGATGATGAGGTGGCTGTACTCTCCTGGCTCTCATTCAGACCACTAGACTGTAGGGAGATGATGAGGTGGCTGTACTCTCCTGGCTCTCATTCACACCACTGGACTATAGGGAGATGATGAGGTGGCTGTACTCTCCTGGCTCTCATTCACACCACTGGACTGTAGGGAGAGGATGAGGTGGCTGAACTCTCCTGGCTCTCATTCAGACCACTGGACTGTAGGGAGATGATGAGGTGGCTGTACTCTCCTGGCTCTCATTCAGACCACTGGACTGTAGGGAGATGATGAGGTGGCTGTACTCTCCTGGCTCTCGTTCAGACCACTCCTCGCTCTTTTTGCAACCAATATAGGTTGTAACTCGTCACTCTGATCTTAAAGGGATAGTGCAAGACTTTATCTACTTCCCCAGAAGAGTCAGATGAATTCATGGATACCATTTGTATGTCTCTGTGTCCAGTATCTCTGCGTGCAGTTTGAAGGACGTTTAAGGTAGTTTTGTTTGCTGCTAGGTTAGCAACTTCATTCAAACTGCAAACAGAGACACAGCAGGTATCTAGCAGGTATCTAGCAGGTATCTAGCAGGTAGGTAGCAGATAGGTAGCAGCTTTCATCTGACTCTAGAGAAGTAGAAAAAAGGTCTTCATTGCCTAAATCTCACACTATCCCTTTAAAACCTGTCTCCGCAGAAATATACATGTTTATTTAATGTATTTTGGGGAGTATATAGTGGAAACACAGTACTGTAGTTGTGTTGCTGTAGGTTCACTCTAGACAGAGGACAGGAGAACATGAGAAGATGTCTGTATTTAACAAGACTTGGTCCTGCTTGAAGCAGAACAGACTGTCTGAGTTAGATTTCACCACTGAATCGTCTTTCAGGACCTCCTGTTTGCTCTCAATTGATTGAAATGCTTGTAATGTGGTTCCTGACTAGACGTGACTGCCGTACACTGAGTGACTGCATTTTATTGTCTGTACAGTGGGGAAAAAGTATTTAGTCAGCCACCAATTGTGCAAGTTCTCCCACTTAAAAAGATGAGAGAGGCCTGTAATTTTCATCATAGGTACACGTCAACTATGACAGACAAAAGGAGGGAAAAAAATCCAGAAAATCACATTGTAGGATTTTTTATGAATTTATTTGCAAATTGTGGTAGAAAATAAGTATTTGGTCACCTACAAACAAGCAAGATTTCTGGCTCTCACAGACCTGTAACTTCTTCTTTAAGAGGCTCCTCTGTCCTCCACTCGTTACCTGTATTAATGGCACCTGTTTGAACTTGTTATCAGTATAAAAGACACCTGCCCACAACCTCAAACAGTCACACTCCAAACTCCACTATTGCCAAGACCAAAGAGCTGTCAAAGGACACCAGAAACAAAATTGTAGACCTGCACCAGGCTGGGAAGACTGAATCTGCAATAGGTAAGCAGCTTGGTTTGAAGAAATCAACTGTGGGAGCAATTATTAGGAAATGGAAGACATACAAGACCACTGATAATCTCCCTCGATCTGGGGCTCCACGCAAAGATCTCACCCCGTGGGGTCAAAATGATCACAAGAACGGTGAGCAAAAATCCCAGAACCACACGGGGGACCTAGTGAATGACCTGCAGAGAGCTGGGACCAAAGTAACAAAGCCTACCATCAGTAACACACTACGCCGCCAGGGACTCAAATCCTGCAGTGCCAGACGTGTCCCCCTGCTTAAGCCAGTACATGTCCAGGCCCGTCTGAAGTTTGCTAGAGTGCATTTGGATGATCCAGAAGAGGATTGGGAGAATGTCATATGGTCAGATGAAACCAAAATAGAACTTTTTGGTAAAAACTCAACTCGTCGTGTTTGGAGGACAAAGAATGCTGAGTTGCATCCAAAGAACACCATACCTACTGTGAAGCATGGGGGTGGAAACATCATGCTTTGGGGCTGTTTTTCTGCAAAGGGACCAGGACGACTGATCCGTGTAAAGGAAAGAATGAATGGGGCCATGTATCGTGAGATTTGGAGTGAAAACCTCCTTCCATCAGCAAGGGCATTGAAGATGAAACGTGGCTGGGTCTTTCAGCATGACAATGATCCCAAACACACCGCCCGAGCAACGAAGGAGTGGCTTCGTAAGAAGCATTTCAAGGTCCTGGAGTGGCCTAGCCAGTTTCCAGATCTCAACCCCATAGAAAATCTTTGGAGGGAGTTGAAAGTCCGTGTTGCCCAGCGACAGCCCCAAAACATCACTGCTCTAGAGGAGATCTGCATGGAGGAATGGGCCAAAATACCAGCAACAGTGTGTGAAAACCTTGTGAAGACTTACAGAAAACGTTTGACCTGTGTCATTGCCAACAAAGGGTATATAACAAAGTATTGAGAAACTGTTGTTATTGACCAAATACTTATTTTCCACCATAATTTGCAAATAAATTCATTAAAAATCCTACAATGTGATTTTCTGGATTTTTTTTTCTCATTTTGTCTGTCATAGTTGACGTGTACCTATGATGAAAATTACAGGCCTCTCACATCTTTTTAAGTGGGAGAACTTGCACAATTGGTGGCTGACTAAATCCTTTTTTCCCCACTGTATGTGTGGCTGCAGTAGTAATGGAGTTGTAGGCTGACCCACCGTATGTGTGGCTGCAGTAGTAATGGAGTTGTAGGCTGACCCACTGTATGTGTGGCTGCAGTAGTAATGGAGTTGTAGGCTGACCCACTGTATGTGTGGCTGCAGTAGTAATGGAGTTGTAGGCTGACCCACTGTATGTGTGGCTGCAGTAGTAATGGAGTTGTAGGCTGACCCACTGTATGTGGGCTGCAGTAGTAATGGAGTTGTAGGCTGACCCACTGTATGTGTGGCTGCAGTAGTAATGGAGTTGTAGGCTGACCCACTGTATGTGGGGCTGCAGTAGTAATGGAGTTGTAGGCTGACCCACTGTATGTGTGGCTGCAGTAGTAATGGAGTTGTAGGCTGACCCACTGTATGTGTGGCTGCAGTAGTAATGGAGTTGTAGGCTGACCCACTGTATGTGTGGCTGCAGTAGTAATGGAGTTGTAGGCTGACCCACTGTATGTGTGGCTGCAGTAGTAATGGAGTTGTAGGCTGAGTGCCAGTCTGTCTGTGCTATCATGCCAACTCCTTGTCACTCACTGTCATGTTAGGCTTGACCATGAACATGGAGTTGGCAAGAGCACAAACAGATCTGGGACCAGGCTGGTGAGATTGTAGGAGCTGACCTGGATTTGGACATCTTGACTGTACTTCCTCTCTCACGTTACCGTGTCTGCTCTCTGCAACAGCCTCAAACTGCTGTGCTGCTAAAATGTGCTTTGCTGTGCCTTGCTGTGCCAACCTGCATAATCTTCCTCAGTGTCCTGAAACCCCTCCCCTCTCTCCAGTTCTGACTGTGGACTATAGCACCCCCTTGTGGTGGTTAAACCTACTACGACTCAACTAAACCTCAAGTCAATGAGTTGTGATGAGTATGTGGTGTGGATGGTGTAGGGTGAAGTGGCCGTCCACAGGACCAGACCGAGGCTAGATGATATATTGTTTTTATAAGGAAGTGTGTGTAGCATAGTGGTATTTATTTAACGCTGATACCGTCCCCATTATGACCGTCCCCATCTGTAAGCATTTCAGGAAGAAGGGAGGGTTAGGACGAAGGTTGATGACCACTGGAAACAAGACTTGAGTTTGTGGAGGCTAGGGGGGTTATTTAATAGTAGTGGCTTGGAGGTTGGGGAGGCTAGGGGGGTTATTTAATAGTAGTGGCTTGGAGGTTGGGGAGGCTAGGGGGTTATTTAATAGTAGTGGTTTGGAGGTTGGGGAGGCTAGGGGGGTTATTTAATAGTAGTGGCTTGGAGGTTGGGGAGGCTAGGGGGTTATTTAATAGTAGTGGCTTGGAGGTTGGGGAGGCTAGGGGGTTATTTAATAGTAGTGGTTTGGAGGTTGGGGAGGCTAGGGGGGTTATTTAATAGTAGTGGTTTGGAGGTTGGGGAGGCTAGGGGGTTATTTAATAGTAGTGGTTTGGAGGTTGGGGAGGCTAGGGGGGTTATTTAATAGTAGTGGTTTGGAGGTTGGGAGGCTAGGGGGGTTATTTAATAGTAGTGGTTTGGAGGTTGGGGAGGCTAGGGGGGGTTATTTAATAGTAGTGGCTTGGAGGTTGGGGAGGCTAGGGGGTTATTTAATAGTAGTGGCTTGGAGGTTGGGGAGGCTAGGGGGTTATTTAATAGTAGTGGCTTGGAGGTTGGGGAGGCTAGGGGGTTATTTAATAGTAGTGGTTTGGAGGTTGGGAGGCTGGGGGGTATTTAATAGTAGTGGTTTGGAGGTTGGGGGGGCTGGGGGGGGTATTTAATAGTAGTGGTTTGGAGGTTGGGGAGGCTGGGGGGTATTTAATAGTAGTGGTTTGGAGGTTGGGGAGGCTGGGGGGTATTTAATAGTAGTGGTTTGGAGGTTGGGAGGCTGGGGGTATTTAATAGTAGTGGTTTGGAGGTTGGGGAGGCTGGGGGGTATTTAATAGTAGTGGTTTGGAGGTTGGGGAGGCTAGGGGGTTATTTAATAGTAGTGGTTTGGAGGTTGGGGAGGCTAGGGGGGTTATTTAATAGTAGTGGTTTGGAGGTTGGGGAGGCTAGGGGGGTTATTTAATAGTAGTGGCTTGGAGGTTGGGGAGGCTAGGGGGGGTATTTAATAGTAGTGGCTTGGAGGCTAGGGGGGGGGTTATTTAATAGTAGTGGCTTGGAGGTTGGGGAGGCTAGGGGGGGTTATTTAATAGTAGTGGTTTGGAGGTTGGGGAGGTTGGGGAGGCTGGGGGGTTATTTAATAGTAGTGGTTTGGAGGCTAGGGGGGGTTATTTAATAGTAGTGGCTTGGAGGTTGGGGAGGCTAGGGGGGTTATTTAATAGTAGTGGCTTGGAGGCTAGGGGGGGTTATTTAATAGTAGTGGTTTGGAGGTTGGGGAGGCTAGGGGGTTATTTAATAGTAGTGGCTTGGAGGCTAGGGGGGTTATTTAATAGTAGTGGCTTGGAGGTTGGGGAGGCTGGGGGGGTTATTTAATAGTAGTGGTTTGGAGGTTGGGGAGGCTAGGGGGGTTATTTAATAGTAGTGGCTTGGAGGTTGGGGAGGCTAGGGGGGTTATTTAATAGTAGTGGCTTGGAGGTTGGGGAGGCTAGGGGGGTTATTTAATAGTAGTGGTTTGGAGGTTGGGGAGGCTAGGGGGGTTATTTAATAGTAGTGGTTTGGTGGTTGGGGAGGCTAGGGGGTTATTTAATAGTAGTGGTTTGGAGGTTGGGGAGGCTAGGGGGGTTATTTAATAGTAGTGGTTTGGAGGTTGGGGAGGCTAGGGGGGTTATTTAATAGTAGTGGCTTGGAGGTTGGGGAGGCTGGGGGTTATTTAATAGTAGTGGCTTGGAGGTTGGGGAGGCTAGGGGGGGTTATTTAATAGTAGTGGCTTGGAGGTTGGGGAGGCTAGGGGGGTTATTTAATAGTAGTGGCTTGGAGGTTGGGGAGGCTAGGGGGGGTTATTTAATAGTAGTGGTTTGGAGGTTGGGGAGGCTAGGGGGGTTATTTAATAGTAGTGGCTTGGAGGTTGGGGAGGCTAGGGGGGTTATTTAATAGTAGTGGTTTGGAGGTTGGGGAGGCTAGGGGGGTTATTTAATAGTAGTGGTTTGGAGGTTGGGGAGGCTAGGGGGGGTTATTTAATAGTAGTGGTTTGGAGGTTGGGGAGGCTAGGGGGGGTTATTTAATAGTAGTGG
The DNA here is from genome assembly GCF_020615455.1 of Coregonus clupeaformis. Lineage (NCBI taxonomy): Eukaryota > Metazoa > Chordata > Actinopteri > Salmoniformes > Salmonidae > Coregonus > Coregonus clupeaformis. The sequence continues at coordinate 1,167,431 of NW_025533492.1, read as the reverse complement.
TTTGGAGGTTGGGGAGGCTGGGGGGTTATTTAATAGTAGTGGCTTGGAGGTTGGGAGGCTAGGGGGGTTATTTAATAGTAGTGGCTTGGAGGTTGGGGAGACTAGGGGGTTATTTAATAGTAGTGGTTTGGAGGTTGGGGAGGCTAGGGGGTTATTTAATAGTAGTGGCTTGGAGGTTGGGGAGGCTAGGGGGGTTATTTAATAGTAGTGGCTTGGAGGTTGGGGAGGCTAGGGGGGTTATTTAATAGTAGTGGCTTGGAGGTTGGGGAGGCTGGGGGGTTATTTAATAGTAGTGGTTTGGAGGTTGGGGAGGCTAGGGGGGTTATTTAATAGTAGTGGTTTGGAGGTTGGGGAGGCTAGGGGAGGCTAGGGGGGGTTATTTAATAGTAGTGGCTTGGAGGCTAGGGGGGGTTATTTAATAGTAGTGGCTTGGAGGTTGGGGAGGCTAGGGGGGGTTATTTAATAGTAGTGGTTTGGAGGTTGTGGAGGCTAGGGGGGTTATTTAATAGTAGTGGTTTGGAGGTTGGGGAGGCTAGGGGGGGTTATTTAATAGTAGTGGCTTGGAGGTTGGGAGGCTAGGGGGTTATTTAATAGTAGTGGTTTGGAGGTTGGGGAGGCTAGGGGGTTATTTAATAGTAGTGGCTTGGAGGTTGGGGAGGCTAGGGGGGGTTATTTAATAGTAGTGGCTTGGAGGTTGGGGAGGCTAGGGGGGTTATTTAATAGTAGTGGTTTGGAGGTTGGGGAGGCTAGGGGGGTTATTTAATAGTAGTGGTTTGGAGGTTGGGAGGCTAGGGGGTTATTTAATAGTAGTGGCTTGGAGGTTGGGAGGCTAGGGGGGTTATTTAATAGTAGTGGTTTGGAGGTTGGGGAGGCTAGGGGGGTTATTTAATAGTAGTGGCTTGGAGGTTGGGGAGGCTAGGGGGGTTATTTAATAGTAGTGGCTTGGAGGTTGGGGAGGCTAGGGGGGTTATTTAATAGTAGTGGCTTGGAGGTTGGGGAGGCTAGGGGGGTTATTTAATAGTAGTGGTTTGGAGGCTAGGGGGTTATTTAATAGTAGTGGTTTGGAGGTTGGGGAGGCTTGGGGGGTATTTAATAGTAGTGGCTTGGAGGTTGGGAGGCTAGGGGGGTATTTAATAGTAGTGGTTTGGAGGTTGGGGAGGCTGGGGGGGTTATTTAATAGTAGTGGCTTGGAGGTTGGGGAGGCTAGGGGGGTATTTAATAGTAGTGGTTTGGAGGTTGGGGAGGCTAGGGGGGTTATTTAATAGTAGTGGCTTGGAGGTTGGGGAGGCTAGGGGGGGTATTTAATAGTAGTGGTTTGGAGGTTGGGGAGGCTAGGGGGGTTATTTAATAGTAGTGGTTTGGAGGTTGGGGAGGCTAGGGGGGTTATTTAATAGTAGTGGCTTGGAGGTTGGGGAGACTAGGGGGTTATTTAGTAGTAGTGGTTTGGAGGTTGGGGAGGCTAGGGGGTTATTTAGTAGTAGTGGTTTGGAGGTTGGGGAGGCTAGGGGGTTATTTAATAGTAGTGGCTTGGAGGTTGGGGAGGCTAGGGGGGGTTATTTAAAAGTAGTGGCTTGGAGGTTGGGGAGGCTGGGGGGGTTATTTAATAGTAGTGGCTTGGAGGTTGGGGAGACTAGGGGGGTTATTTAGTAGTAGTGGTTTGGAGGTTGGGGAGGCTAGGGGGGTTATTTAATAGTAGTGGCTTGGAGGTTGGGGAGGCTGGGGGGTTATTTAATAGTAGTGGCTTGGAGGTTGGGGAGGCTAGGGGGTTATTTAATAGTAGTGGTTTGGAGGCTAGGGGGGGTTATTTAATAGTAGTGGCTTGGAGGTTGGGGAGGCTAGGGGGGTTATTTAATAGTAGTGGCTTGGAGGTTGGGGAGGCTAGGGGGGTTATTTAATAGTAGTGGCTTGGAGGCTAGGGGGTTATTTAATAGTAGTGGCTTGGAGGTTGGGGAGGCTAGGGGGGTTATTTAATAGTAGTGGCTTGGAGGTTGGGGAGGCTGGGGGGGGGGTTATTTAATAGTAGTGGTTTGGAGGTTGGGGAGGCTAGGGGGTTATTTAATAGTAGTGGCTTGGAGGTTGGGGAGGCTGGGGGGGTTATTTAATAGTAGTGGCTTGGAGGTTGGGGAGGCTGGGGGGTTATTTAATAGTAGTGGTTTGGAGGCTAGGGGGTTATTTAATAGTAGTGGCTTGGAGGCTAGGGGGGTTATTTAATAGTAGTGGCTTGGAGGCTAGGGGGTTATTTAATAGTAGTGGCTTGGAGGCTAGGGGGGTATTTAATAGTAGTGGCTTGGAGGTTGGGGAGGCTAGGGGGTTATTTAATAGTAGTGGTTTGGAGGTTGGGGAGGCTGGGGGGTTATTTAATAGTAGTGGCTTGGAGGTTGGGGAGGCTAGGGGGGTATTTAATAGTAGTGGCTTGGAGGTTGGGGAGGCTAGGGGGGTTATTTAATAGTAGTGGTTTGGAGGTTGGGGAGGCTAGGGGGGTTATTTAATAGTAGTGGCTTGGAGGTTGGGGAGGCTAGGGGGGTATTTAATAGTAGTGGTTTGGAGGTTGGGGAGACTAGGGGGGGGTTATTTAGTAGTAGTGGTTTGGAGGTTGGGGAGGCTGGGGGGTATTTAATAGTAGTGGCTTGGAGGTTGGGGAGGCTAGGGGGGTTATTTAATAGTAGTGGCTTGGAGGCTAGGGGGGTTATTTAATAGTAGTGGCTTGGAGGCTGGGGAGGCTAGGGGGTTATTTAATAGTAGTGGCTTGGAGGTTGGGGAGGCTAGGGGGTTATTTAATAGTAGTGGTTTGGAGGTTGGGGAGGCTAAGGGGGGTTATTTAATAGTAGTGGCTTGGAGGTTGGGGAGGCTAGGGGGTTATTTAATAGTAGTGGCTTGGAGGTTGGGGAGGCTAGGGGGGTTATTTAATAGTAGTGGTTTGGAGGTTGGGGAGGCTGGGGGGTTATTTAATAGTAGTGGTTTGGAGGTTGGGGAGGCTGGATTAATAGTAGTGGCTTGGAGGCTGGGGAGGCTAGGGGGTTATTTAATAGTAGTGGTTTGGAGGTTGGGGAGACTAGGGGGGTTATTTAATAATAGTGGTTTGGAGGTTGGGGAGGCTGGGGGGTTATTTAATAGTAGTGGTTTGGAGGTTGGGGAGGCTAGGGGGGGTTATTTAATAGTAGTGGCTTGGAGGTTGGGGAGGCTAGGGGGTTATTTAATAATAGTGGTTTGGAGGTTGGGGAGGCTAGGGGGGTTATTTAATAGTAGTGGCTTGGAGGTTGGGGAGGCTAGGGGGGTTATTTAATAATAGTGGTTTGGAGGTTGGGGAGGCTGGGGGGGTTATTTAATAGTAGTGGCTTGGAGGTTGGGGAGGCTAGGGGGGTTATTTAATAGTAGTGGTTTGGAGGTTGGGGAGGCTAGGGGGGTTATTTAATAGTAGTGGTTTGGAGGCTAGGGGGGTTATTTAATAGTAGTGGTTTGTAGGTTGGGGAGGCTAGGGGGTTATTTAATAGTAGTGGTTTGTAGGTTGGGGAGGCTAGGGGGGTTATTTAATAGTAGTGGTTTGGAGGCTGGGGGGGTTATTTAATAGTAGTGGTTTGGAGGTTGTGGAGGCTAGGGGGGTTATTTAATAGTAGTGGCTTGGAGGCTAGGGGGGTTATTTAATAGTAGTGGTTTGGAGGCTAGGGGGTTATTTAATAGTAGTGGTTTGGAGGCTAGGGGGTTATTTAATAGTAGTGGTTTGGAGGCTAGGGGGTTATTTAATAGTAGTGGTTTGGAGGCTAGGGGGGTTATTTAATAGTAGTGGTTTGGAGGTTGGGGAGGCTAGGGGGGGTTATTTAATAGTAGTGGTTTGGAGGCTAGGGGGGTTATTTAATAGTAGTGGTTTATAGGCTAGGGGGGTGGAATTTAATAGTAGTGGCTTGGAGGTTGGGGAGGCTAGGGGTCTATTTAATAGTAGTGGTTTGGAGGCTGGGGGGTTATTTAATAGTAGTGGTTTGGAGGTTGGGGAGGCTAGGGGGTTATTTAATAGTAGTGGTTTGGAGGCTAGGGGGGTTATTTAATAGTAGTGGCTTGGAGGTTGGGGAGGCTAGGGGGGTTATTTAATAGTATTGGTTTGGAGGTTGGGGAGGCTAGGGGGGTTATTTAATAGTAGTGGTTTGGAGGCTAGGGGGGTTATTTAATAGTAGTGGTTTGGAGGTTGGGGAGGCTAGGCGGGGTATTTAATAGTAGTGGTTTGGAGGTTGGGGAGGCTAGGGGGGTTATTTAATAGTAGTGGTTTGGAGGTTGGGGAGGCTAGGGGGTTATTTAATAGTAGTGGCTTGGAGGTTGGGAGGCTAGGGGGGGTATTTAATAGTAGTGGTTTGGAGGTTGGGGAGGCTAGGGGGGTTATTTAATAGTAGTGGTTTGGAGGTTGGGGAGGCTAGGGGGGTTATTTAATAGTAGTGGTTTGGAGGTTGGAGAGGCTAGGGGGTTATTTAATAGTAGTGGCTTGGAGGTTGGGGAGGCTAGGGGGTTATTTAATAGTAGTGGTTTGGAGGTTGGGGAGGCTAAGGGGGGTTATTTAATAGTAGTGGCTTGGAGGTTGTGGAGGCTAGGGGGGTTATTTAATAGTAGTGGTTTGGAGGTTGGAGAGGCTAGGTGGGGGTTATTTAATAGCAGTGGTTTGGAGGTTGGGGGAGGCTAGGGGGGGTTATTTAATAGTAGTGGTTTGGAGGTTGGGGAGGCTAGGGGGTTATTTAATAGTAGTGGTTTGTAGGTTGGGGAGGCTAGGGGGGGTTATTTAATAGTAGTGGTTTGTAGGTTGGGGAGGCTAGGGGGGGTTATTTAATAGTAGTGGTTTGGAGGCTGGGGGGGTTATTTAATAGTAGTGGTTTGGAGGTTGTGGAGGCTAGGGGGGTTATTTAATAGTAGTGGCTTGGAGGCTAGGGGGGTTATTTAATAGTAGTGGTTTGGAGGCTAGGGGGTTATTTAATAGTAGTGGTTTGGAGGCTAGGGGGGTTATTTAATAGTAGTGGTTTGGAGGCTAGGGGGGGTTATTTAATAGTAGTGGTTTGGAGGCTAGGGGGGTTATTTAATAGTAGTGGTTTGGAGGTTGGGGAGGCTAGGGGGGGTTATTTAATAGTAGTGGTTTGGAGGCTAGGGGGGTTATTTAATAGTAGTGGTTTATAGGCTAGGGGGGGGGTATTTAATAGTAGTGGCTTGGAGGTTGGGGAGGCTAGGGGGGTTATTTAATAGTAGTGGCTTGGAGGTTGGGGAGGCTAGGGGGTTATTTAATAGTAGTGGTTTGGAGGCTGGGGGGTTATTTAATAGTAGTGGTTTGAGGTTGGGGAGGCTAGGGGGTTATTTAATAGTAGTGGTTTGGAGGCTAGGGGGGTTATTTAATAGTAGTGGCTTGGAGGTTGGGGAGGCTAGGGGGGTTATTTAATAGTATTGGTTTGGAGGTTGGGAGGCTAGGGGGTATTTAATAGTAGTGGTTTGGAGGCTAGGGGGTTATTTAATAGTAGTGGTTTGGAGGTTGGGGAGGCTAGGCGGGGTATTTAATAGTAGTGGTTTGGAGGTTGGGGAGGCTAGGGGGGTTATTTAATAGTAGTGGTTTGGAGGTTGGGGAGGCTAGGGGGTTATTTAATAGTAGTGGCTTGGAGGTTGGGGGAGGCTAGGGGGGGTATTTAATAGTAGTGGTTTGGAGGTTGGGGAGGCTAGGGGGTTATTTAATAGTAGTGGCTTGGAGGTTGGGGAGGCTAGGGGGGTTATTTAATAGTAGTGGTTTGGAGGTTGGGGAGGCTAAGGGGGTTATTTAATAGTAGTGGCTTGGAGGTTGTGGAGGCTAGGGGGGTTATTTAATAGTAGTGGTTTGGAGGTTGGAGAGGCTAGGTGGGGGTTATTTAATAGTAGTGGTTTGGAGGTTGGGGAGGCTAGGGGGGGGTTATTTAATAGTAGTGGTTTGGAGGTTGGGAGGCTAGGGGGTTATTTAATAGTTGTGGCTTGGAGGTTGGGGAGGCTAGGGGGTTATTTAATAGTAGTGGTTTGGAGGTTAGGAGGCTAGGGGCTATTTAATAGTAGTGGTTTGGAGGTTGGGGAGGCTGGGGGGTTTTTAATAGTAGTGGTTTGGAGGTTGGGAGGCTGGGGGGTTATTTAATAGTAGTGGTTTGGAGGTTGGGGAGGCTGGGGGGGTTATTTAATAGTAGTGGTTTGGAGGTTGGGGAGGCTAGGGGGGTTATTTAATAGTAGTGGCTTGGAGGTTGGGGAGGCTAGGGGGGTTATTTAGTAGTAGTGGTTTGGAGGTTGGGGAGGCTGGGGGTGGTATTTAATAGTAGTGGCTTGGAGGTTGGGGAGGCTAGGGGGTTATTTAATAGTAGTGGCTTGGAGGCTAGGGGGGGTTATTTAATAGTAGTGGCTTGGAGGTTGGGGAGGCTAGGGGGGTATTTAATAGTAGTGGCTTGGAGTTTGGGGAGGCTAGGGGGGTTATTTAATAGTAGTGGTTTTGAGGTTGGGGAGGCTAGGGGGGTTATTTAATAGTAGTGGCTTGGAGGTTGGGGAGGCTAGGGGGTTATTTAATAGTAGTGGCTTGGAGGTTGGGGAGGCTAGGGGGTTATTTAATAGTAGTGGTTTGGAGGTTGGGGGAGGCTTGGGGGGTTATTTAATAGTAGTGGTTTGGAGGTTGGGAGGCTAGGGGGGTTATTTAATAGTAGTGGTTTGGAGGTTGGGGAGCTAGGGGGTATTTAATAGTAGTGGCTTGGAGGTTGGGGAGGCTAGGGGGTTATTTAATAGTAGTGGTTTGGAGGTTGGGGAGGCTAGGGGGGTTATTTAATAGTAGTGGCTTGGAGGCTAGGGGGTTATTTAATAGTAGTGGCTTGGAGGCTAGGGGGGTATTTAATAGTAGTGGTTTGGAGGTTGGGGAGGCTAGGGGGTTATTTAATAGTAGTGGTTTGGTGGTTGGGGAGGCTAGGGGGTTATTTAATAGTAGTGGTTTGGAGGTTGGGGAGGCTAGGGGGGGTTATTTAATATTAGTGGCTTGGAGGTTGGGGAGGCTAGGGGGGGTTATTTAATAGTAGTGGCTTGGAGGCTAGGGGGGTTATTTAATAGTAGTGGTTTGGAGGTTGGGGAGGCTAGGGGGTTATTTAATAGTAGTGGTTTGGTGGTTGGGGAGGCTAGGGGGTTATTTAATAGTAGTGGTTTGGAGGTTGGGGAGGCTAGGGGGGGTTATTTAATAGTAGTGGTTTGGAGGTTGGGGAGGCTAGGGGGTTATTTAATAGTAGTGGCTTGGAGGTTGGGAGGCTAGGGGGGTTATTTAATAGTAGTGGCTTGGAGGTTGGGGAGGCTAGGGGGGTTATTTAATAGTAGTGGTTTGGAGGTTGGGGAGGCTAGGTGGGGGTTATTTAATAGTAGTGGTTTGGAGGTTGGGGAGGCTAGGGGGGGGTTATTTAATAGTAGTGGCTAGGAGGTTGGTTGTTAACAAGGGCCAGGGGAGTGGGGTTGGACCACCTAGAGCCAGGTAGTGAACGTGGGTTTTGGGTGGGTGTGGGGGTTATGGTTATGGTGCATTATGGGAAGCCTAGGACCAGGAAGCTGAACTGTGTTTCATTGATTTCAGGGATGAGAGCTGCAGTCAGGAGGGCGATGGTGGTGATGAGGATCTGGGGGAGGAAGGGGAGGAGTTTGAGTGTTACCCCCCGGGGATGAAGGTGCAGGTGAGGTATGGGCGCGGTCGCAGCCTGAAGACGTACCAGGCCACTGTGAAAGAGGCTGACGTGGAGGGGGGAGAGGTGCTCTACCTGGTTCACTACTGTGGCTGGAACGTCAGGTAAGATTAGCAGGACACACAGCCCTCTGGGTAAATGACCTATCACCTCAATATATCTTTCACCTGACCACTACTAGTTTTCTAGATATTAATATATATTAGTGGAGAGGTGTGGCTGGAACGTCAGGTAAGATTAGCAGGACACACAGCCCTCTGGGTAAATGACCTATCACCTCTATCGATCATCTGACCACCATTATTATACAGCCTATTTATCCTCTTCTAAAACACATTTAAATGGCTGTGTCCTTCTCTATAAGTATTATCCATCTGATCAAACCCAGTCCCTCGTTATCAGAACTAATGGCTTTTTACACTGTGGCCATCTAGTGGCCTAAATAGAGAACTGGGTCAATCAGTAACACGATAATAACATTTTAAAGTGTTAACTAAAGTTTCTGTCCTTTGTTTGTCCGTCCGTCTGTCTAGAGACGGGACAACTGTAAGTGGATTGCCCTAAGCGTTTTAGAATAATACAACTTTTATCTGTATCCCTGAGTCACTCTGAAAGGTCATTTAAGCCTGGTTCCCACTATGTGGCCAAACCAAGCCAATCTGAGATTAACTGGGCTGGTTACACATCCACCATAGCTGCTGGAATCACACTGGAAAGGACCATGTGAGGCAGAAGGGTACGGTTGGGATGGTCCCTATAGTGTGGTTATATAAGGGTACGGTTGGGGTGGTCCCTATAGTGTGGTTATAAAGGGTACGGTTGGGGTGGTCCCTATAGTGTGGTTGTATAGGGTACGGTTGGGGTGGTCCCTATAGTGTGGTTTTTATTTTATTTTATTTCACCTTTATTTAACCAGGTAAACCAGTTGAGAACAAGTTCTCATTTACAACTGCGACCTGGCCAAGATAAAGCAAAGCAGTGCGATAAAAACAACAACACAGAGTTACATATGGGGTAAAACAAAACAAAGTCAAAAATACAACAGAAATACATATAATATACAGTGTGCAAATTTAGCAAGTTATGGAGGTAAGGCAATAAAATAGGCTATAGTGCAAAATAATTACAATTAGTATTAACACTGGAATGATATATGTGCAAGAGATGATGTGCAAATAGAGTTACTGGGGTACAAATTAGCAAAATAAATAACAATATAGGGATGAGGTAGTTGGGTGGGCTAATTTCAGATGGGCTGTGTACAGGTGCAGTGATCGGTAAGGTGCTCTGACAACTGATGCTTAAAGTTAGTGAGGGAGATAAGTGTCTCCAGCTTCAGAGATTTTTGCAATTTGTTCCAGTCATTGGCAGCAGAGAACTGGAAGGAATTGCGGCCAAAGGAGGTGTTGGCTTTGGGGATGACCAGTGAGATATACCCGCTGGAGCACAGACTACGGGTGGGTGTTGCTATGGTGACCAATGAGCTAAGATAAGGCGGGGATTTGCCTAGCAGTGATTTATAGATGGCCTGGAGCCAGTGGGTTTGGCGACGAACATGTAGTGAGGACCAGCCAACAAGAGTGTACAGGTCACAGTGGTGGGTATTATATGGGGCTTTGGAGACAAAACGGATGGCACTGTGATAGACTACATCCAATTTGCTGAGTAGAGTGTTGGAGGCTATTTTGTAAATGACATCGCCGAAGTCAAGGATCGGTAGGATAGTCAGTTTACGAGGGCATGTTTGGCAGCATGAGTGAAGGAGGCTTTGTTGCGAAATAGGAAACCGATTCTAGATTTAACTTTGGATTGGAGATTCTTAATGTGAGTCTGGAAGGAGAGTTTACAGTCTAACCAGACACCTAGATATTTGTAGTTGTCCACATACTCTAGGTCAGACCCGTCGAGAGTAGTGATTCTAGTCGGGTGGGCGGGTGCAAGCAGCGTTCGGTTGAAGAGCATGCATTTAGTTTTACTAGTGTTTAAGAGCAGTTGGAGGCTACTGAAGGAGTGTTGTATGGCATTGAAGCTCGTTTGGAGGTTTGTTAACACAGTGTCCAATGCAGGGCCAGATGTATACAAAATGGTGTCGTCTCGTAGAGGTGGATCTGAGAGTCACCAGCAGCAAGAGCGACGTCATTGATATACACAGAGAAAAGAGTCGGCCCAAGAATTGAACCCTGTGGCACCCCCATAGAGACTGCCATAGGTCCAGACAACAGGCCCTCCGATTTGACACATTGAACTCTATCTGAGAAGTAGTTGGTGAACCAGGCGAGGCAGTCATTTGAGAAACCAAGGCTATTTAGTCTGCCAATAAGAATGCGGTGGTTGACAGAGTCGAAAGCCTTGGCCAGGTCGATGAAGACGGCTGCACAGTACTGTCTATTATCGATCGCGGTTATAATATCGTTTAGGACCTTGAGCGTGGCTGAAGTGCACCCATGACCAGCTCGGAAACCGGATTGCATAGCGGAGAAGGTACGGTGTGATTCGAAATGGTCGGTGATCTGTTTGTTGACTTGGCTTTCAAAAACTTTTGAAAGGCAGGGCAGGATGGATATGGATCTGTAACAGTTTGGATCTAGAGTGTCACCCCCTTTGAAGAGGGGGATGACCGCGGCAGCTTTCCAATCTCTGGGGATCTCAGACGTTACGAAAGAGAGGTTGGTTATAAAGGGTACGGTTGGGATGGTCCCTATAGTGTGGTTATATAGGGTATGGTTGGGATGGTCCCTATAGTGTGGTTATAAAGGGTACGGTTGGGGTGGTCCCTATAGTGTGGTTATAAAGGGTACGGTTGGGGTGGTCTCTATACTGTGGTTATAAAGGGAACGGTTGGGGTGGTCCCTATAGTGTGGTTATAAAGGGTACGGTTGGGGTGGTCCCTATAGTGTGGTTATAAAGGGTACGGTTGGGATGGTCCCTATAGTGTGGTTATAAAGGGTACGGTTGGGGTGGTCCCTATAGTGTGGTTATAAAGGGTACGGTTGGGGTGGTCCCTATAGTGTGGTTATAAAGGGTACGGTTGGGGTGGTCCCTATAGTGTGGTTATAAAGGGTACGGTTGGGATGGTCCCTATAGTGTGGTTATAAAGGGTACGGTTGGGGTGGTCCCTATAGTGTGGTTATAAAGGGTACGGTTGGGGTGGTCCCTATAGTGTGGTTATAAAGGCTACGGTTGGGGTGGTCCCTATAGTGTGGTTATAAAGGGTATGGTTGGGGTGGTCCCTATAGTGTGGTTATAAAGGGTACGGTTGGGGGGTCCCTATAGTGTGGTTATAAAGGGTACGGTTGGGATGGTCCCTATAGTGTGGTTATAAAGGGTACGGTTGGGATGGTCCCTATAGTGTGGTTATAAAGGGTACGGTTGGGGGGTCCCTATAGTGTGGTTATAAAGGGTACAGGGTTGGGGTGGTCCCTATAGTGTGGTTATAAAGGGTACGGTTGGGGTGGTCCCTATAGTGTTAATGTGGTTATAAAGGGTACGGTTGGGGTGGTCCCTATAGTGTGGTTATAAAGGGTACGGTTGGGATGGTCCCTATAGTGTGGTTATAAAGGGTACGGTTGGGGTGGTCCCTATAGTGTGGTTATAAAGGGTACGGTTGGGGTGGTCCCTATAGTGTGGTTATAAAGGGTACGGTTGGGGTGGTCCCTATAGTGGGGTTATAAAGGTGCGGTTGGGGTGGTCCCTATAGTGTGGTTATAAAGGGTACGGTTGGGGTGGTCCCTATAGTGTGGTTATATAAGGGTACGGTTGGGGTGGTCCCTATAGTGTGGTTATAAAGGCTACGGTTGGGGTGGTCCCTATAGTGTGGTTATAAAGGGTATGGTTGGGGTGGTCCCTATAGTGTGGTTATAAAGGGTACGGTTGGGATGGTCCTATAGTGTGGTTATAAAGGGTACGGTTGGGGTGGTCCCTATAGTGTGGTTATAAAGGGTACGGTTGGGATGGTCCCTATAGTGTGGTTATAAAGGGTACGGTTGGGATGGTCCCTATAGTGTGGTTATAAAGGGTACGGTTGGGGTGGTCCCTATAGTGTGGTTATAAAGGGTACGGTTGGGGTGGTCCCTATAGTGTGGTTATAAAGGGTACGGTTGGGGTGGTCCCTATAGTGTTAATGTGGTTATAAAGGGTACGGTTGGGGTGGTCCCTATAGTGTGGTTATAAAGGGTACGGTTGGGATGGTCCCTATAGTGTGGTTATAAAGGGTACGGTTGGGGTGGTCCCTATAGTGTGGTTATAAAGGGTACGGTTGGGGTGGTCCCTATAGTGTGGTTATAAAGGGTACGGTTGGGGTGGTCCCTATAGTGTGGTTATAAAGGGTACGGTTGGGGTGGTCCCTATAGTGTGGTTATAAAGGGTACGGTTGGGGTGGTCCCTATAGTGTGGTTATAAAGGGTACGGTTGGGGTGGTCCCTATAGTGTGGTTATAAAGGGTACGGTTGGGATGGTCCCTATAGTGTGGTTATTAAGGGTACGGTTGGGGTGGTCCCTATAGTGTGGTTATAAAGGGTACGGTTGGGGTGGTCCCTATAGTGTGGTTATAAAGGGTGCGGTTGGGGTGGTCCCTATAGTGTGGTTATAAAGGGTACGGTTGGGGTGGTCCCTATAGTGTGGTTATAAAGGGTACGGTTGGGGTGGTCCCTATAGTGTGGTTATAAAGGGTAAGGTTGGGGTTGTCCCTATAGTGTGGTTATAAAGGGTACGGTTGGGGTGGTCCCTATAGTGTGAATGTGGTTATAAAGGCTACGGTTGGGGTGGTCCCTATAGTGTGGTTATAAAGGGTACGGTTGGGGTGGTCCCTATAGTGTGGTTATAAAGGGTACGGTTGGGGTGGTCCCTATAGTGTTGTTATATAGGGTACGGTTGGGATGGTCCCTATAGTGTGGTTATAAAGGGAACTGTTGGGGTGGTCCCTATAGTGTGGTTATAAAGGGTACGGTTGGGGTGGTCCCTATAGTGTGGTTATATAGGGTACGGTTGGGGTGGTCCCTATAGTGTGAATGTGGTTATAAAGGCTACGGTTGGGTTGGTCCCTATAGTGTGGTTATAAAGGGTACGGTTGGGGTGGTCCCTATAGTGTGGTTATAAAGGGTACGGTTGGGGTGGTCCCTATAGTGTGGTTATAAAGGGTACGGTTGGGGTGGTCCCTATAGTGTGGTTATAAAGGTATGCGGTTGGGGTGGTCCCTATAGTGTGGTTATAAAGGGTACGGTTGGGATGGTCCCTATAGTGTGGTTATATAGGGTACGGTTGGGATGGTCCCTATAGTGTGGTTATAAAGGGTACGGTTGGGATGGTCCCTATAGTGTGGTTATAAAGGGTACGGTTGGGGTGGTCCCTATAGTGTGAATGTCGTTATAAAGGGTACGGTTGGGGTGGTCCCTATAGTGTGGTTATAAAGGGTACGGTTGGGGTTGTCCCTATAGTGTGGTTATAAAGGGTACAGTTGGGGTGGTCCCTATAGTGTTGTTATATAGGGTACGGTTGGGATGGTCCCTATAGTGTGGTTATAAAGGGAACTGTTGGGGTGGTCCCTATAGTGTGGTTATAAAGGGTACGGTTGGGGTGGTCCCTATAGTGTGGTTATAAAGGGTACGGTTGGGGTGGTCCCTATAGTGTGGTTATAAAGGGTACGGTTGGGGTGGTCCCTATAGTGTGGTTATAAAGGGTACGGTTGGGGTGGTCCCTATAGTGTGGTTATAAAGGGTACGGTTGGGATGGTCCCTATAGTGTGGTTATAAAGGGTACGGTTGGGATGGTCCCTATAGTGTGGTTATAAAGGGTACGGTTGGGATGGTCCCTATAGTGTGGTTATATACGGTAAGGTTGGGGTTGTCCCTATAGTGTGGTTATAAAGGGTACGGTTGGGGTGGTCCCTATAGTGTGAATGTGGTTATAAAGGGTACGGTTGGGATGGTCCCTATAGTGTGGTTATAAAGGGTACGGTTGGGGTGGTCCTATAGTGTGAATGTGGTTATAAAGGGTACGGTTGGGATGGTCCCTATAGTGTGGTTATATAGCGTACGGTTGGGGTGGTCCCTATAGTGTGAATGTGGTTATAAAGGCTACGGTTGGGGTGGTCCCTATAGTGTGGTTATAAAGGGTAATGGTTGGGGTGGTCCCTATAGTGTGGTTATAAAGGGTACGGTTGGGGTGGTCCCTATAGTGTGGTTATAAAGGGTACGGTTGGGGTGGTCCCTATAGTGTGGTTATAAAGGGTACGGTTGGGGTGGTCCCTATAGTGTGGTTATAAAGGGTACGGTTGGGATGGTCCCTATAGTGTGGTTATATAGGGTACGGTTGGGATGGTCCCTATAGTGTGGTTATAAAGGGTACGGTTGGGATGGTCCCTATAGTGTGGTTATAAAGGGTACGGTTGGGGTTGTCCCTATAGTGTGGTTATAAAGGGTACGGTTGGGGTGGTCCCTATAGTGTGAATGTGGTTATAAAGGGTACGGTTGGGATGGTCCCTATAGTGTGGTTATATAGGGTACGGTTGGGGTGGTCCCTATAGTGTGGTTATAAAGGGTACGGTTGGGGTGGTCCCTATAGTGTGGTTATAAAGGGTACGGTTGGGGTTGTCCCTATAGTGTGGTTATAAAGGGTACGGTTGGGGTGGTCCCTATAGTGTGGTTATATAAGGGTACGGTTGGGGTGGTCCCTATAGTGTTGTTATATAGGGTACGGTTGGGATGGTCCCTATAGTGTGGTTATAAAGGGTACGTTTGGGGTGGTCCCTATAGTGTGAATGTCGTTATAAAGGGTACGGTTGGGGTGGTCCCTATAGTGTGGTTATAAAGGGTACGGTTGGGGTTGTCCCTATAGTGTGGTTATAAAGGGTACAGTTGGGGTGGTCCCTATAGTGTTGTTATATAGGGTACGGTTGGGATGGTCCCTATAGTGTGGTTATAAAGGGAACTGTTGGGGTGGTCCCTATAGTGTGGTTATAAAGGGTACGGTTGGGGTGGTCCCTATAGTGTGGTTATAAAGGGTACGGTTGGGGTGGTCCCTATAGTGTGGTTATATAAGGGTACGGTTGGGGTGGTCCCTATAGTGTGGTTATAAAGGGTACGGTTGGGGTGGTCCCTATAGTGTGGTTATAAAGGGTACGGTTGGGATGGTCCCTATAGTGTGGTTATAAAGGGTACGGTTGGGATGGTCCCTATAGTGTGGTTATAAAGGGTACGGTTGGGATGGTCCCTATAGTGTGGTTATATAGGGTAAGGTTGGGGTTGTCCCTATAGTGTGGTTATAAAGGGTACGGTTGGGGTGGTCCCTATAGTGTGAATGTGGTTATAAAGGGTACGGTTGGGATGGTCCCTATAGTGTGGTTATAAAGGGTACGGTTGGGGTGGTCCCTATAGTGTGAATGTGGTTATAAAGGGTACGGTTGGGATGGTCCCTATAGTGTGGTTATATAGGGTACGGTTGGGGTGGTCCCTATAGTGTGAATGTGGTTATAAAGGCTACGGTTGGGGTGGTCCCTATAGTGTGGTTATAAAGGGTACGGTTGGGGTGGTCCCTATAGTGTGGTTATAAAGGGTACGGTTGGGGTGGTCCCTATAGTGTGGTTATAAAGGGTACGGTTGGGGTGGTCCCTATAGTGTGGTTATAAAGGGTACGGTTGGGGTGGTCCCTATAGTGTGGTTATAAAGGGTACGGTTGGGATGGTCCCTATAGTGTGGTTATATAGGGTACGGTTGGGATGGTCCCTATAGTGTGGTTATAAAGGGTACGGTTGGGATGGTCCCTATAGTGTGGTTATAAAGGGTACGGTTGGGGTTGTCCCTATAGTGTGGTTATAAAGGGTACGGTTGGGGTGGTCCCTATAGTGTGAATGTGGTTATAAAGGGTACGGTTGGGATGGTCCCTATAGTGTGGTTATATAGGGTACGGTTGGGGTGGTCCCTATAGTGTGGTTATAAAGGGTACGGTTGGGGTGGTCCCTATAGTGTGGTTATAAAGGGTACGGTTGGGATGGTCCCTATAGTGTGGTTATAAAGGGTACGGTTGGGGTGGTCCCTATAGTGTGGTTATAAAGGGTACGGTTGGGATGGTCCCTATAGTGTGGTTATAAAGGGTACGGTTGGGATGGTCCCTATAGTGTGGTTATAAAGTGTACGGTTGGGGTGGTCCCTATAGTGTGGTTATATAGGGTACGGTTGGGGTGGTCCCTTTAGTGTGGTTATATAAGGGTACGGTTGGGGTGGTCCCTATAGTGTGGTTATATAAGGGTACGGTTGGGATGGTCCCTATAGTGTGGTTATAAAGGATACGGTTGGGATGGTCCCTATAGTGTGGTTATAAAGGGTACGGTTGGGATGGTCCCTATAGTGTGGTTATAAAGGGTACGGTTGGGGTGGTCCCTATAGTGTGGTTATAAAGGGTACGGTTGGGGTGGTCCCTATAGTGTGAATGTCGTTATAAAGGGTACGGTTGGGGTGGTCCCTATAGTGTGGTTATAAAGGGTACGGTTGGGGTTGTCCCTATAGTGTGGTTATAAAGGGTACAGTTGGGGTGGTCCCTATAGTGTTGTTATATAGGGTACGGTTGGGATGGTCCCTATAGTGTGGTTATAAAGGGAACTGTTGGGGTGGTCCCTATAGTGTGGTTATAAAGGGTACGGTTGGGGTGGTCCCTATAGTGTGGTTATAAAGGGTACGGTTGGGGTGGTCCCTATAGTGTGGTTATAAAGGGTACGGTTGAGGTGGTCCCTATAGTGTGGTTATAAAGGGTACGGTTGGGGTGGTCCCTATAGTGTGGTTATAAAGGGTACGGTTGGGATGGTCCCTATAGTGTGGTTATAAAGAGTACGGTTGGGATGGTCCCTATAGTGTGGTTATAAAGGTTACGGTTGGGATGGTCCCTATAGTGTGGTTATATAGGGTAAGGTTGGGGTTGTCCCTATAGTGTGTTTATAAAGGGTACGGTTGGGGTGGTCCCTATAGTGTGAATGTGGTTATAAAGGGTACGGTAGGGATGGTCCCTATAGTGTGGTTATAAAGGGTACGGTTGGGTTGGTCCCTATAGTGTGAATGTGGTTATAAAGGGTACGGTTGGGATGGTCCCTATAGTGTGGTTATATAGGGTACGGTTGGGGTGATCCCTATAGTGTGAATGTGGTTATAAAGGCTACGGTTGGGGTGGTCCCTATAGTGTGGTTATAAAGGGTACGGTTGGGGTGGTCCCTATAGTGTGGTTATAAAGGGTACGGTTGGGGTGGTCCCTATAGTGTGGTTATAAAGGGTACGGTTGGGGTGGTCCCTATAGTGTGGTTATAAAGGGTACGGTTGGGGTGGTCCCTATAGTGTGGTTATAAAGGGTACGGGTGGGATGGTCCCTATAGTGTGGTTATATAGGGTACGGTTGGGATGGTCCCTATAGTGTGGTTATAAAGGGTACGGTTGGGATGGTCCCTATAGTGTGGTTATAAAGGGTACGGTTGGGGTTGTCCCTATAGTGTGGTTATAAAGGGTACGGTTGGGGTGGTCCCTATAGTGTGAATGTGGTTATAAAGGGTACGGTTGGGATGGTCCCTATAGTGTGGTTATATAGGGTACGGTTGGGGTGGTCCCTATAGTGTGGTTATAAAGGGTACGGTTGGGGTGGTCCCTATAGTGTGGTTATAAAGGGTACGGTTGGGGTGGTCCCTATAGTGTGGTTATAAAGGGTACGGTTGGGATGGTCCCTATAGTGTGGTTATAAAGGGTACGGTTGGGATGGTCCCTATAGTGTGGTTATAAAGGGTACGGTTGGGGTGGTCCCTATAGTGTGGTTATATAGGGTACGGTTGGGGTGGTCCCTATAGTGTGGTTATATAAGGGTACGGTTGGGGTGGTCCCTATAGTGTGGTTATATAAGGGTACGGTTGGGATGGTCCCTATAGTGTGGTTATAAAGGGTACGGTTGGGGTGGTCCCTATAGTGTGGTTATATAAGGGTACGGTTGGGGTGGTCCCTATAGTGTGGTTATATAGGGTACGGTTGGGATGGTCCCTATAGTGTGGTTATAAAGAGTACGGTTGGGGTGGTCCCTATAGTGTGGTTATAAAGGGTACGGTTGGGGTGGTCCCTATAGTGTGGTTATAAAGGGTACGGTTGGGGTGGTCCCTATAGTGTGGTTATAAAGGGTATGGTTGGGTTGGTCCCTATAGTGTGGTTATAAAGGGTACGGTTGGGGTGGTCCCTATAGTGTGGTTATAAAGGGTACGGTTGGGATGGTCCCTATAGTGTGGTTATAAAGGGTACGGTTGGGGTGGTCCCTATAGTGTGGTTATAAAGGGTACGGTTGGGGTGGTCCCTATAGTGTGGTTATAAAGGGTACGGTTGGGATGTTCCCTATATTGTGGTTATAAAGGGTACGGTTGGGGTGGTCCCTATAGTGTGGTTATAAAGGCTACGGTTGGGGTGGTCCCTATAGTGTGGTTATAAAGAGTACGGTTGAGGTGGTCCCTATAGTGTGGTTATAAAGGGTACGGTTGGGGTGGTCCCTATAGTGTGGTTATAAAGGGTACGGTTGGGATGGTCCCTATAGTGTGGTTATAAAGGGAACGGTTGGGGTGGTCCCTATAGTGTGGTTATAAAGGGTACGGTTGGGGTGGTCCCTATAGTGTGGTTATAAAGGGTACGGTTGGGGTGGTCCCTATAGTGTGGTTATAAAGGGTACGGTTGGGGTGGTCCCTATAGTGTGGTTATAAAGGGTACGGTTGGGTTGGTCCCTATAGTGTGGTTATAAAGGGTACGGTTGGGGTGGTCCCTATAGTGTGGTTATAAAGGGTACGGTTGGGGTGGTCCCTATAGTGTGGTTATAAAGGGTACGGTTGGGTTGGTCCCTATAGTGTGGTTATAAAGGGTACGGTTGGGGTGGTCCCTATAGTGTGGTTATAAAGGGTACGGTTGGGATGGTCCCTATAGTGTGGTTATAAAGGGTACGGTTGGGGTGGTCCCTATAGTGTGGTTATAAAGGGTACGGTTGGGGTGGTCCCTATAGTGTGGTTATAAAGGGTACGGTTGGGATGGTCCCTATAGTGTGGTTATAAAGGGTACGGTTGGGGTGGTCTATATAGTGTGGTTATAAAGGGTACGGTTGGGGTGGTCCCTATAGTGTGGTTATAAAGGGTACGGTTGGGGTGGTCCCTATAGTGTGGTTATAAAGGGTACGGTTGGGGTGGTCCCTATAGTGTGGTTATAAAGGGTACGGTTGGGGTGGTCCCTATAGTGTGAATGTGGTTATAAAGGGTACGGTTGGGGTGGTCCCTATAGTGTGGTTATAAAGGGTACGGTTGGGATGGTCCCTATAGTGTGGTTATAAAGGGTACGGTTGGGATGGTCCCTATAGTGTGGTTATATAGGGTACGGTTGGGGTGGTCCCTATAGTGTGGTTATAAAGAGTACGGTTGGGGTGGTCCCTATAGTGTGGTTATAAAGGGAACGGTTGGGGTGGTCCCTATAGTGTGGTTATAAAGGGTACGGTTGGGATGGTCCCTATAGTGTGGTTATAAAGGGTACGGTTGGGGTGGTCCCTATAGTGTGGTTATAGAGGGTACGGTTGGGGTGGTCCCTATAGTGTGGTTATAAAGGGTACGGTTGGGATGGTCCCTATAGTGTGGTTATATAAGGGTACGGTTGGGATGGTCCCTATAGTGTGGTTATAAAGGGTACGGTTGGGGTGGTCCCTATAGTGTGGTTATAAAGGGTACGGTTGGGGTGGTCCCTATAGTGTGAATGTGGTTATAAAGGGTACGGTTGGGGTGGTCCCTATAGTGTGAATATGGTTATAAAGGGTTGCTAGACTCACCTCTACCTCTCTCCCCCTCCCCGGGCCAGAGACAGTGTAATACGGTGTTACTATGTTGAAGTGGAGTTGGCATACATGAGTGTATCATGAGACAGACACAATAGAGAAGAGCTTTTCACAGGGAGTCCAATGTAGGGATGTCATTGTCTTACTGTTGTTTTGTGGTTGAATTCCATAAGTGGTTGATCAGAGGCTTTTCTCTCTTGTGGTGTGACGTTGGAAGACTTTCATTCCTTTCTGTAGGTAGTTAAGTACTATCTTTGGTTTTTGTAACTTTCTGTAGACCCAAGTTAAGTAGTATCTTTGGGTAGTAACTTTCTGTAGACCCAAGTTAAGTAGTATCTTTGAGTAGTAACTTTCTGTAGACCCAAGTTAAGTACTATCTTTGGGTTGTAACTTTCTGTAGACCTAAGTTAAGTACTATCTTTGAGTAGTAACTTTCTGTAGACCCAAGTTAAGTACTATCTTTGAGTAGTAACTTTCTGTAGACCTAAGTTAAGTACTATCTTTGGGTAGTAACTTTCTGTAGACCCAAGTTAAGTACTATCTTTGGGTAGTAACTTTCTGTAGACCCAAGTTAAGTAGTATCTTTGGGTAGTAACTTTCTGTAGATCCAAGTTAAGTAGTATATTTGGGTAGTAACCTTCTGTAGACCCAAGTTAAGTACTATCTTTGGGTAGTAACTTTCTGTAGACTCAAGTTAAGTACTATCTTTGGGTAGTAACTTTCTGTAGACTCAAGTTAAGTACTATCTTTGGGTAGTAACTTTATGTAGACCCAAGTTAAGTAGTATCTTTGGGTAGTAACTTTCTGTAGACCTAAGTTAAGTACTATCTTTGAGTAGTACTATCTTTGAGTAGTAACTTTCTGTAGACCTAAGTTAAGTACTATCTTTGGGTAGTAACTTTCTGTAGACCCAAGTTAAGTAGTATCTTTGGGTAGTAACTTTCTGTAGACCTAAGTTAAGTACTATCTTTGGGTAGTAACTTTCTGTAGACCCAAGTTAAGTACTATCTTTGAGTAGTAACTTTCTGTAGACCTAAGTTAAGTACTATCTTTGAGTTGTAACTTTCTGTAGACCCCAGTTAAGTACTATCTTTGGGTAGTAACTTTCTGTAGACCGAAGTTAAGTAGTATCTTTGGGTAGTAACTTTCTGTAGACCGAAGTTAAGTAGTATCTTTGGGTAGTAACTTTCTGTAGACCCAAGTTAAGTAGTATCTTTGGGTAGTAACTTTCTGTATACCTAAGTTAAGTAGTATCTTTGAGTAGTAACTTTCTGTAGACCTAAGTCAAGTAGTATCTTTGAGTAGTAACTTTCTGTAGACCTAAGTTAAGTAGTATCTTTGAGTAGTAACTTTCTGTAGACCTAAGTCAAGTAGTATCTTTGAGTAGTAACTTTCTGTAGACCTAAGTTAAGTAGTATCTTTGAGTAGTAACTTTCTGTAGACCTAAGTTAAGTACTATCTTTGAGTAGTACTATCTTTGAGTAGTACTATCTTTGGGTAGTAACTTTCTGTAGACCCAAGTTAAGTAGTATCTTTGGGTAGTAACTTTCTGTAGACCCAAGTTAAGTAGTATCTTTGGGTAGTAACTTTCTGTAGATCCAAGTTAAGTAGTATCTTTGGGTAGGAACTTTCTGTAGACCCAAGTTAAGTACTATCTTTGGGTAGTAACTTTCTGTAGACCTAAGTTAAGTAGTATCTTTGGGTAGTAACTTTTTTGAAATCATTTCTGTGGTTGTTGGTATTTTATCCTAATGTTGATTTATCTTCATTAAGCTTGTCTTATTCCATAATATAATGTGGATTTATCTTCTTTAACTAAAGTCGGGGTCAGACAGACTATAGATAGAGGGTTGAATGTCTTTGTGTGGTCAGTGGGGTGTTGGTTTGTCTGATAGAGAATGTGATAATACTATTGACCAGGCCTATACGGAATCCCATAGGGCTCTGGTCTAAAGTAGTGCACTATATAGGGAATAGGGCCCTGGTCTAAAGTAGTGTACTATATAGGGAATAGGGCCCTGGTCTAAAGTAGTGTACTACATAGGGAATAGGGCCCTGGTCTAAAGTAATGTACTACATAGGGAATAGGGCCCTGGTCTAAAGTAGTGTACTACATAGGGAATAGGGCCCTGGTCTAAAGTAGTGTACTACATAGGGAATAGGGCCCTGGTCTAAAGTAGTGTACTACATAGGGAATAGGGCCCTGGTCTAAAGTAGTGTACTACATAGGGAATAGGGCCCTGGTCTAAAGTAGTGTACCACATAGGGAATAGGGCCCTGGTCTAAAGTAGTGTACTACATAGGGAATAGGGCCCTGGTCTAAAGTAGTGCACTACATAGGGAATAGGGCCCTGGTCTAAAGTAGTGTACTACATAGGGAATAGGGCCCTGGTCTAAAGTAGTGTACTACATAGGGAATAGGGCCCTGGTCTAAAGTAGTGTACTACATAGGGAATAGGGCCCTGGTCTAAAGTAGTGCACTACATAGGGAATAGGGCCCTGGTCTAAAGTAGTGTACTACATAGGGAATAGGGCCCTGGTCTAAAGTAGTGTACTACATAGGAATAGGGCCCTGGTCTAAAGTAGTGTACTACATAGGGAATAGGGCCCTGGTCTAAAGTAGTGTACTACATAGGGAATAGGGCCCTGGTCTAAAGTAGTGTACTACATAGGGAATAGGGCCCTGGTCTAAAGTAGTGTACTACATGGGAATAGGGCCCTGGTCTAAAGTAGTGTACTACATAGGGAATAGGGCCCTGGTCTAAAGTAGTGTACTACATAGGGAATAGGGCCCTGGTCTAAAGTAGTGTACTACATAGGGAATAGGGCCCTGGTCTAAAGTAGTGTACTACATAGGGAATAGGGCCCTGGTCTAAAGTAGTGTACTACATAGGGAATAGGGCCCTGGTCTAAAGTAGTGTACTACATAGGGAATAGGGCCCTGGTCTAAAGTAGTGTACTACATAGGGAATAGGGCCCTGGTCTAAAGTAGTGTACTACATAGGGAATAGGGCCCTGGTCTAAAGTAGTGTACTACATAGGGAATAGGGCCCTGGTCTAAAGTAGTGTACTACATAGGGAATAGGGCCCTGGTCTAAAGTAGTGTACTACATAGGGAATAGGGCCCTGGTCTAAAGTAGTGTACTACATAGGGAATAGGGCCCTGGTCTAAAGTAGTGTACTACATAGGGAATAGGGCCCTGGTCTAAAGTAGTGTACTACATAGGGAATAGGGCCCTGGTCTAAAGTAGTGTACTACATAGGAATAGGGCCCTGGTCTAAAGTAGTGTACTACATAGGGAATAGGGCCCTGGTCTAAAGTAGTGTACTACATAGGGAATAGGGCCCTGGTCTAAAGTAGTGCACTACATAGGGAATAGGGCCCTGGTCTAAAGTAGTGTACTACATAGGGAATAGGGCCCTGGTCTAAAGTAGTGTACTACATAGGGAATAGGGCCCTGGTCTAAAGTAGTGTACTACATAGGGAATAGGGCCCTGGTCTAAAGTAGTGCACTACATAGGGAATAGGGCCCTGGTCTAAAGTAGTGTACTACATAGGGAATAGGGCCCTGGTCTAAAGTAGTGTACTACATAGGGAATAGGGCCCTGGTCTAAAGTAGTGCATTACATAGGGAATAGGGTGCCATTCTCTGGTCTAAAGTAGTGCTCTATATAGGGAATAGGGTGCCATTCTCTGGTCTAAAGTAGTGCACTATATAGGGAATAGGGTGCCATTCTCTGGTCTAAAGTAGTGTACTACATAGGGAATAGGGCCCTGGTCTAAAGTAGTGCATTACATAGGGAATAGGGTGCCATTCTCTGGTCTAAAGTAGTGTACTACATAGGGAATAGGGTGCCATTCTCTGGTCTAAAGTAGTGTACTATATAGGGAATAGGGTGCCATTCTCTGGTCTAAAGTAGTGCACTATATAGGGAATAGGGTGCCATTCTCTGGTCTAAAGTAGTGCTCTATATAGGGAATAGGGTGCCATTCTCTGGTCTAAAGTAGTGCACTATATAGGGAATAGGGTGCCATTCTCTGGTCTAAAGTAGTGCACTATATAGGGAATAGGGTGCCATTCTCTGGTCTAAAGTAGTGCACTATATAGGGAATAGGGTACCATTTGGGACATAAGCTTTATCAGTTACCGTTGACCTGTGAGTGACCCTCTGTCTCCGTCTCTCCTGTCAGATATGATGAATGGGTCAAAGCTGACAAGATCGTACGTCCGGCCAATAAGAATGTTCAAAAGATCAAGCATCGCAAGAAAATAAAGGTAGGAGAAATATTCATTAAAAACATATATTTCTTGAAATTCTATTTTGCATATAGCCATTTCAAATGAATATACAGAATATACAGTTGTGTTTGTGTCTATGAAGATGACATGAGGTCACCACAACATCCCTCTGGAGGCCTAAACATGGTGTTCCTCCCTTCCCAGAACAAAGTGGAGAGAGAGCGCAACCGCCTGGAACGACTGAACGCGGACCTGGGGAGTCCGTCCCCCAACAGCCTACGTGTCCCCCGCCCCTCCTCCAAACTCCTCGGATCTATCTCAAGTCCCGGCTCCGCCCACGAGCGCCATGTCTTCTCCAAGATGGAGGATGGTGAGAACCAAGGGACTCTGACTCTGCAGTCTCCAGTCTGCAGCCATTGGCTGGCTGGTTACTGCAGTCTCCAGTCTGCAGCCATTGGCTGGCTGGTTACTTGAAAAATAAAATAGGAGTTACGGAGACGACAACGCTTGTTTCAAAAATGGCCAAAGACTAATTTTTTAAACCTAAAACATTTAATAAAGACATTAATAGTACAATATTATGGGGAATGAGAGGGCTACACAGCAGTGATAGAATGAAGCATGAGTTGAGGTGTTCAGAGGCTTGACTTAAGTCCATGATGAGTTGAGGTGTTCAGAGGATTCAGTCCATGATGAGTTGAGGTGTTCAGATGCTTAAGTCCATGATGAGTTGAGGTGTTCAGAGGATTCAGTGCAGGACAGGCTCATCATGGATGGATGGTTTTGGAGAAGAGCTCAACTCTTCCACTGAGGGTAGGACAGGATTTGACTGGGAAGACAAAAAAACAATAACACACAGTTAGACAAAAGAGCTAAGAATGAGTTAGTCCAAGCAAGGCTTATAATCACATTGTTGTGTAATAATGTGTTTGTGTATGTGACTAACTCTACATACAGTAAGAGAACATTGACAGGGTTACTCAGTGCTTGGAGAGCAAACATTCAAAGGATGAGAGGACACATGAGACATGGCTTCAGTTCATATCACCTCTTAGTCAAGGAACAGGAGGGGACTTAGCTGGAGTGGTCATCACCTCTTAGTCAAGGAACAGGAGGGGACTTAGCTGGAGTGGTCATCACCTCTTAGTCAAGGAACAGGAGGGGACTTAGCTGGAGTGGTCATCACCTCTTAGTCAAGGAACAGGAGGGGACTTAGCTGGAGTGGTCATCACCTCTTAGTCAAGGAACAGGAGGGGACTTAGCTGGAGTGGTCATCACCTCTTAGTCAAGGAACAGGAGGGGACTTAGCTGGAGTGGTCATCACCTCTTAGTCAAGGAACAGGAGGGGACTTAGCTGGAGTGGTCATCACCTCTTAGTCAAGGAACAGCAAAGATACAGCAAAAGATGGTGATGACATTGCAACTCAGTAGATTCTAGTCAGCCTGCAAAGTAAACACTTCTAAGGTAGCAAAGATACAGCGCCTTCAGAAAGTATTCACACCCCTTGACCTTTTCCACATCTTGTTGTTACAGCCTGAATTTAAAATGGATTCAATTGAGATGTTTTGTCACTAGCCTACACACAATACCCCATAATATCAAAGTTGAATTGTTTTTCGATTTATCTTTACAAATTAATTCAAAATGAAAAGCTGAAATGTCTTGAGTCAATAACTTTTCAACCCCTTTGTTATGGCCAGCCTATAAGTTCAGGAGTCACATAATACGTTGCATGGACTCATTCTGTGTGCAATAATAGTGTTTAACATGATTTTTTAAATGACTGCCTCATCTCCGTACCCCACACATACAATTATCTGTAAGATCCCTCAGTCGAGCAGTGAATTTCAAACACAGATTCAACCACAAAGACCAGGGAGGTTTTCCAATGCCTCGCAAAGAAAGGCACCTATTGGTAGAAGGGTAAAAACAAAAGCAGACATTGAATATCCCTTTGAGCATGGTGAAGTTATTAATTACAAGTTGGATGGTGTATCAATACACCAAGTCACTACAAAGATACAGGCATCTTTCCTAACTCAGTTGCCGGAGAGGAAGGAAACCGCTCAGGGATTTCACCATGAGGCCAATGGTGACTTTAAAACAGTTACAGAGTTTAATGGCTGTGATAGGAGAAAACTGAGGATGGATCAACAACATTGTAGTTACTCCACAATACTAACCTAATAGACAGAGTGAAAAGGAAGCCTGTACAGAATACAAATATTCCAAACATGCATCCTGTTTGAAATAAGGCACTAAAGTAAAACTGAAAAAAGATTGGCAAAGTGATTAACTTTATGTCCTGAATACAAAGCTTTATGTTTGGAGCAAATCCAACACAACACATCACTGAGTACCGCTCTCCATATTTTCAAGCATGGTGGTGGCTGCATCATAAAATAATAAAATAATGTTATGAGTATGGTAATGTTATGAGTATGGTTCTAATCGTTAAGGAATGGAGAGTTTTTCGGGATAAATGGAGGAAAACCTGGTTCAGTCTGCTTTCCACCAGACAATGGGAGAGGAATTCACCTTTCAGCAGGACAATAACCTAAAACACAAGGCCAAATATACACTGGAGTTGTTACCAAGAAGACAGTGAATGTTCCTGAGTGGCCGAGTTACAGTTTTGACTTAAATCTACTTGAAAATCTATGGCAAGACCTGAAAATGGCTGTCTAGCAATTGTCAACAAACAATTTGACAGAGCTTAAAGAATTTTGAAAAGAATAATGGGCAAATGTTGCACAATCCAGGTGTGCAAAGCTCTTAGAGACTCGAGTCAATGTGCTGGGGTACAGGTTAGTCGGGGTAATTTGTACATGTAGGTAGGGGTAAAGTGACTATGCATAGATAATAAACAACTGAAACAATGTATTTGAGAGACAACAAGTGCCCATTGTGCAAATGTATTTATGTTTTCAATACATATTGGAGACAAAATATAGTTTCCATGTTGTCAACAGTCGAAGCCAACACAGTCTGTTTTGCCCCATAGTTGTGCACGCCTCGGATTTGTTGCTAAAGTATGTATGATTTTTTTTTATATATATATATATATATATATATATATATATATATATATATATATATATAATTATGCACTCACTAACTGTAAGTTAAAGTTAAATGTAAATGTAAACAGCGAGTAGGGGCTCAATGCAAATAGTCTGGGTGGCCATTTTATTAATTGTTCAGCAATCTTATGGCTTGGGGGTAGAAGCTGTTAAGGAGCCTTTTGGACCTAGACTTGGCACTCCGGTACCGCTTGCCGTGCGGTAGCAGAGAGAACAGTCTATGACTAGGGTGACTGGAGTCTTTGACAATTTTTGGAGCCTTCCTCTGACACCGCCTAGTATATAGGTCCTGGATGGCAGGAAGCTTGGCCCCAGTGATGTACTTGGCCGTACACACTACCTTCTGTAGCGCCTTACGGTCGGATGCAGAGCAGTTACCATACCAGGCGGTGATGCAACTGGTCAGGATGCTCTCGATGGTGCAGCTGTAGAACTCTTTGTGGATCTGGGGACCCTTGCCAAATATTTTCTGTCTCCTGAGGGGGAAAGGTGTTGTCGTGCCCTCTTCACGACTGTCTTGGTGTGTTTGGACCATGATCGTTTGTTGGTGATGTGGAGTCGTGCTTGGCCACGCAGTCGTGGGTAAACAGGGAGTACAGGAGGGGACTAAGCATATATTTCATTTTTTATAAATTTGCAAAAATTTCTAAAAACATGTTTTCACTTTGTAATTATGGAGTATTGTGTGTAGATGGGAGAGAAATAATTTAAATGAATTCATTTTGAATTCAGGCTGTAACACAAATAAAATATGGAATTAGTCACGGGGTATGAATACATTCTGAAGGCAATTTCGAGTTTAGTCATATTTACATTTCCTGAAGAAAATTTGTGGGCTTGCTTCAGCTTAATAAAAATATTTGTTTCCTACCATAGCCATTTGATCTTTTGATATATTGAATGAGTGAATTATTTCAAAAGGCATAAAACGTATTTGGTTGTAATATTACAATGTTTCACATCAAGGGTGGTCAACCATCCTCCAGGAGAGCTAATGGGTGGTCAGCCATCCTCCAGGAGAGCTAATGGGTGGTCAGCCATCCTCCAGGAGAGCTAATGGGTGGTCAGCCATCCTCCAGGAGAGCTAATGGGTGGTCAGCCATCCTCCAGGAGAGCTAATGGGTGGTCAGCCATCCTCCAGGAGAGCTAATGGGTGGTCAGCCATCCTCCAGGAGAGCTAATGGGTGGTCAGCCATCCTCCAGGAGAGCTAATGGGTGGTCAGCCATCATCCAGGAGAGCTAATGGGTGGTCAGCCATCCTCCAGGAGAGCTAATGGGTGGTCAGCCATCCTCCAGGAGAGCTAATGGGTGTGCAGACTGTTGTTCCAGTCCCCCTCTAACAAACCACATTTTAGCTGCTCAACTGGACCTTGATAAATAGATTGCTCTGATGTGTTTGAGCAGGGCTGGATCAAAAGCCTGCACACCCAGTAGCTCTCCAGACTGAGGGTGTGTTTTATACAGTAGCCTAACAGGTATTCTACTTTGTGGAGGGTTAACAAGGAGATGGTACAGAGGGATCAGAGGGCAGTTTTCCACATCACTGACTTTTTTATACAGGGCAAATGGTTTTTATATATACATACAGTGCATTCAGAAAGTATTCAGACCCCTTCCCCTTTTCCACATTTTGTTTCGTTACATCCTTATTCTAAAATGGATTAAATAAATAAAATATCCTCATAAATCTACACACAATACCCCATAATGACAAAGTGAAAACAGGTTTTTAGAAATGTTTGCACATTTATTAAAAATAAAAAACAGATACCTTATTTACATAAGTATTCAGACCCTTTGCAATGAGACTCGAAATTGAGCTCAGGTGCAGCCTGTTTCCATTGATCATCCTTGAGATGTTTCCACCTGTGGTAAATTCAATTGATTGGACATGACTTGGAAAGGCACACACCAGTCTATATAAGGTCCCACAGTTGACAGTTCAAGTCAGTGCAAAAACCGAGCCATGAGGTCGAAGGAATTGGCCGTAGAGCTCCAAGAAAGGATTGTGTCGAGGCACAGATCTGGGGAAGGATACCAAAAAATGTCTGCAGCATTGAAGGTCCCCAAGAACACAGTGGCCTTCATCATTCTTAAATGGAAGAAGTTTAGAACCACCAAGACTCTTCCTAGAGCTGGCCGCCCGGCCAAACTGAGCAATCGGGGGAGAAGGGCCTTGGTCAGGGAGGTGACCAAGAACCCGATGGTCACTCTGACAGAGCTCTAGAGTTCCTCTGTGGAGATGAGAGAACCTTCCAGAAGGACAACCATCTCTGCAGCACTCCACCAATCAGGCCTTTATGGTAGAGTGGCCAGACGGAAGCCACTCCTCAGTAAAAGGCACGACAGCCCGCTTGGAGTTTGCCAAAAGGCACCTAAAGGACTCTCAGACCATGAGAAACAAGATTCTCTGGTCTGATGAAACCAAGATTTAACTCTTTGGCCTGAATGCCAAGCGTCACGTCTGGAGGAAACCTGGCACCATCCCTACGGTGAAGCATGGTGGTGGCAGCATCATGCTGTGGGGATGTTTTTCAGCCGCAGGAACGGGGAGACTAGTCAGGATCAAGGCAAAGATGAACGGAGCAAAGTACAGAGAGATCCTTGATGAAAACCTGCTGAGGACCTCAGACTGGGGTGAAGGTTCACTTTCCAACAGGACAACAACCCTAAGCACACAGCCAAGACAATGCAGGAGTGGCTTCAGGAAAATTCTCTGAATGTCCTTGAGTGGCCCAGCCAGAGCCCAGACTTGAACCCGATCGAACATCTCTGGAGAGACCTGAAAATAGCTGTGCAGTGACGCTCCCCATCCAACCTGACAGAGCTTGAGAGGATCTGCAGAGAAGAATGGGAGAAACTCCTCATATACAGGTGTGCCAAACTTGTAGCGTCATACCCAAGAAGACTTGAGGCTGTAATCGCTGCCAAAGGTGCGTCAACAAAGTACTGAGTAAAGGGTCTGAATACTTATGTAAATGTTATATTTCTGTTTTTTATTTTTAATAAATCAGCAGAAATCTCTAAAAACCTGTTTTTGCTTTGTCATTGTGGGGTATTGTGTGTAGATTGAGTAAAAAAAAAACTATGTAATCCATTTTAGAATAAGGCTGTAACGTAACAAAATGTGGAAAAAGTGAAGGGGTCTGAATACCTTCCGAATGCACTGTACGTACAGTTGAAGTCTGAAGTTTACAGACACTTAGGTTGGAGTCATTAAAACTTGTTTTTCAACCACTCCACAAATGTCTTGTTAACAAACTATAGTTTTGGCAAGTCGGTTAGGACATCTACTTTGTGCATGACACAAGTAATTTCTCCAACAATTGTTTACAGACAGATTATTTCACTTATAATTCACTGTATCACAATTCCAGTGGGTCAGAAGTTTACATACACTAAGTTGACTGTGCCTTTTAAACAGCTTGGAAAATTCCAGAAAATGATGTCATGGCTTTAGAAGCTTCTGATAGGCTAATTAACATCATTTGAGTCAATTGGAGGTGTACCTGTGGATGTATTTCAAGGCCTACCTTCAAGCTCAGTGCCTCTTTGCTTGACATCATGGGAAAATCTAAAGAAATCAGCCAAGACCTCATAAAAAAATTGTAGACCTCCACAAGTCTGGTTCATCCTTAGGAGCAATTTCCAAACGCCTGAAGGTACCACGTTCATCTGCACAAACAATAGTACGCAAGTATAAACACCATGGGACCACGCAGCAGTCATACCGTTCAGGAAGGAGACACGTTCTGTGTCCTAGAGATGAACGTACTTTGGTGCGAAAAGTGCAAATCAATCCCAGAACAACAGCAAAGGACCTTGTGAAGATGCTGGAGGAAACAGGTACAAAAGTATCTATATCCACAGTAAAATGAGTCCTATATTGACATAACCTGAAAGGCCGCTCAGCAAGGAAGAAGCCACTGCTCCAAAACCACCATAAAAAAGCCAGACTATGGTTTGCAACTGCACATGGGGACAAAGATCGTACTTTTTGGAGAAATGTCCTCTGGTCTGATGAAACAAAAATAGAACTGTTTGGCCATAATGACCATCGTTATGTTTGGAGGAAAAAGGGGGTTATTGCAAGCCGAAGAACACCATCCCAACCGTGAAGCACGGGGGTGGCAGCATCATGCTGTGGGGGTGCTTTGCTGCAGGAGGGACTGGTGCACTTCACAAAATAGATGGCATCATTAGGAAGGAAAATTATGTGGATATATTGAAGCAACATCTCAAGACATCAGTCAGGAAGTTAAAGCTTGGTCGCAAATGGGTCTTCCAAATGGACAATGACCCCAATCATACTTCCAAAGTTGTGGCAAAATGGCTTAAGGACAACAAAGTCAAGGTATTGGGAGTGGCCATCACAAAGCCCTGACCTCAATCCTATAGAAAATGTGTGGGCAGAACTGAAAAGGTGTGTGCGAGCAAGGAGGCCTACAAACCTGACTCAGTTACACCAGCTCTGTCAGGAGGAATGGGCCAAAATTCACCCAACTTATTGTGGGAAGCTTTTGGAAGGCTACCTGAAACATTTTACCCAAGTTAAACAATTTAAAGGCAATGCTACCAAATACTAATTGAGTGTATGTAAACTTCTGACCCACTGGGAATGTGATGAAAGAAATAAAAGCTGAAATAAATCATTCTCTCTACTATTATTCTGACATTTCACATTCTTAAAATAAAGTGGTGATCCTAACTGACCTAAAACAGGGAATTTTTACTAGGATTAAATGTCAGGAATTGTGAAAAACAGAGTTTAAATGTATTTGGCTAAGGTGTATGTAAACTTCCGACTTCAACTGTACATAGACGCCACCGATTGTTGGTCATGGAAATTTGGGTTAGGGTTAGGGGTTAGGGTTAGGGTTAGGGTTTGGGTTAGGGTTAGGGTTAGGGTTTGGGTTAGGGTTAGGGTTAGGGTTTGGGTTAGGGTTAGGGTTAGGGTTTGGGTTTGGGTTAGGGTTAGGGTTTGGGTTAGGGTTAGGGTAGGGTTTGGGTTAGGGTTAGGTAGGGTTAGGCTAGGGTTTGGGGTTAGGGTTAGGGTTAGGGTTTGGGTTAGGGTTTGGGTTAGGGTTAGGGTTAGGGTTAGGGTTAGGGTTAGGGTTTGGGTTAGGGTTAGGGTAAAGTCATTAAATTCCATCTGTCAAAATGTATATGAACCCTTAAACAAGTAAGGGTACTTTGAGGCCAAGGGTAGTGTACTGACTCCATTGGAAAATGTAGAAGAGTTTTCTGGAATGAAAGAGACCTAAAGTCCTGGTCCATTAATAGATTAGGATTGTATTTAATTCCAAACAACTCTATTTCATTCCAGAAGTCTCCTAGACTGACTGCTATTATATTATGTGGTATAAAAACCATGCTGTTGTTTCCTTTCAGGCTCAGATAGTTCAACAGATGACATTGATCACCAGGATGAGGAGGGTGATTGTGAGGACGAAGATGACCGTCCAGTGGGGCGCGGCGGTCTCAGAAAGGGGGGTCCCCCCGAACCACCTCACGCCTCAGACTGCTGGGAGGGTACCGCACCTACTGATGTCCCCAAAACCCCATCGGTCACAGGAAATAGCCAAGAACCAATCAACAAAGATGCCCCGGAGGCGGTGAAACGGCGTAGCCAACCAGAGTTTGAGGCTGAGATGGAGGGGCCGGGTAGCTCAGCCTCCAGGAAGAGGAATTCAGAGGGAGCAACCGTGGAGTGGTCTGAATGCACCCCTAAAGGACCCCCGTCCAAAACCAAGCTCCCCACCCGGAGCACCAGGAACACTGACTGGCTGCCGAGAGACTCCCCCAGGAAGGCAGAGGAGAGAGGAGTAGGAGGGCCAGGGGAGGAGAGAGGAGGAGGAGGAGGGGGGCCGGAGGAGGAGAGAGGAGGACCAGCAGGAGGAGGCTCTTCTAGTAGCAGCTCAGACGATGAAGGAGGAGCACCACCTCCCTCTGATACCAACCAATCAGAGGAGGCCGACCGAGACAGAGACCGACCCAGTTCCTGTCCGAAACCCAAACCTTCCCCCTCCAAGAAGTACAACGGCATGAAGGACAAGACCGTCAAAGGAGGCGGGGGTGGCAGTGGCGCCCGCCCTGCGGGATTCTGGGAGATCCCTGAGAAGAGGGCCAAGATGGCTGCTACAGCGGATGAGAGGGAGAGACAGGTGGGTGGGGGGCGCACCAAGGGCCAGAAGGATGTGTGGTCCACTATTCAGGCCCAGTGGCCCAAGAAGACCCTGAAGGAGCTGTTCTCTGACTCAGACACAGAGGCTGCTAACTCCCCTCCTCCCACTGGACCGGCCCAGTCCTCCTCATCAGACCTGGAGGAGAGGGAGAGCAGGGAGGAGCGGGACGGGGAGGGAGACGAGGCAGGAGGAGGAGGAGGCCCGGAGAAGGAGGACCCCGAGACCACAGAGGAGAACCAGGAGAAGGAGAAGAGGAGAGAGCAGGAGGAGTTCCCCTCCAGCGGCTCTAACTCAGTCCTCAACACCCCTCCTACCACCCCAGAGTCCCCCTCCATGGGGGGTAGTGGTAGTGGGGCCATGGAGCAGGGCTCTGGGACTGGTTCAAACTGGACTCAGCCCTCCTCTCCTCCACCCTCCACAGGGGCCCCTGCCCTGGGTAAAACGCCCTCCTCTGACCCTTTGACTCCAGGACGTGCCAACCCCATGCCGGAGGAAGGCGGTGGGGGTCGCAGTGACACGGTGGAGGTGGAGAGTCTGGGAGGGGAGCTGAAGGACCAGGACCTGCCCCCAGGTAAGGGCGTGGGGCGGGGCGGCAGGTTGACTAGTTCAGGAGTCAGACTCTATGGAGGCAGTAGATACCCAGCGGGGTGGCTCCTAACACGCTCTGGCACCGTATCATTCCTTGCGGAGCCGTGGTGGCAGTGTAGTGGCTTGGTTCCTTGATCTGCTCTGTAGGCTGTGCATCAAAGTAGCATATTCTGGATTAATAACCAAATATAATCTCAGCGACCGTTCAAACAATAAACCAAACAACATTGCAGCCTTATTAGAATCTCCCCCAAAAATGTATATTTTTTAAAAGTAATAACTACTGCTACTAAAAACCAGCTTGGTAGACTTTTCTTCTGAAATGATGACATTCTATTTTAGCTGATATGGAAGCAGCAATAATACACTGGGATAGTGATGTAGGTTACTCTGGCGAGTAGGCTATAAGAATATTTGCTAGCATACTTACCTACAGCCAACTGGCAGACACAAAACAAGGTAATGTAAATCAAACCTAAACTTTCATTGCATGTAGGCCTAGCTATTATTTAAATATGCAGTTGGTTTTCTTTCAAATGAGCTTACAGTGGTGATGTTTTCAATGTGATTCTTCTTTCCCTACAACAACAGGAAAAAAAAAAAAAAAAAACTTGTGAACGTTGCTATTTGAAAGTCTAGAAATGCATGGACCGGTATCATGTTACCAAAAGGTGTCCCATTCCCCAGAACCTCTGGCATAGCACACGCACACGCATGTAGATCTATGCATGTGAAGCTTAAGAGGTCCGGACTACTGCTGCTTCTCTGTTCTACCTGATCATCATGTGGACCCACCTGGTGTCCCAGGTCTAAATCAGTCCTTGGTCACAGGGGAATCGCCCACCTGGTGTCCCAGGTCTAAATCAGGCCCTGATTAGAGGGGAATCACCCACCTGGTGTCCCAGGTCTAAATCAGTCCCTGGTTAGAGGGGAATCACCCACCTGGTGTCCCAGGTCTAAATCAGTCCCTGATTAGAGGGGAATCACCCACCTGGTGTCCCAGGTCTAAATCAGTCCCTGGTTAGAGGGGGAATCACCCACCTGGTGTCCCAGGTCTAAATCAGTCCCTGATTAGAGGGGGAATCACCCACCTGGTGTCCCAGGTCTAAATCAGTCCCTGATTAGAGGGGGAATCACCCACCTGGTGTCCCAGGTCTAAACCAGTCCCTGATTAGAGGGGAATCACCCACCTGGTGTCCCAGGTCTAAATCAGGCCCTGGTTAGAGGGGAATCACCCACCTGGTGTCCCAGGTCTAAATCAGTCCCTGATTAGAGGGGAATCACCCACCTGGTGTCCCAGGTCTAAACCAGTCCCTGGTTAAAGGGGAATCACCCACCTGGTGTCCCAGGTCTAAACCAGTCCCTGGTTAGAGGGCGAGAATGAACACCAGCAGTGGAACTGGCTTGAGGTCCAGATTAGAATTTGAGAGGCCTAGTGGTTAGAGAAGCGGGCCAGCGACTGGAAGTTTGCCATGTCCGAATCCCATGTCCGACTGCTCCCAAACATCTCCAAGCGAATTAGTGTTTGTGTGTGTATATCGGAGGGATATTGTACAGCAGAAGACGAATTTCAGTCTCGTATGGATCAATAAAGCATTCTTCTTATTCTGGTCCAGACCAGGATCAACACCATGAGTGGTCAGGGGCCTTCCTCCCAGACGACGGTCCAGGTAGCCTGTCCTCCAACTCTCCCTGCAGTCTGGAACTCAGTAGTAGCAGTCGGCATGACAACACTGAACACAAAGCCAAAGGTAAGGTAACTGGCTGCTCCCCCGACAGTTCAGCTGTCAGGCTTGTTTGTTAACATTATCTCTTCTGTTCTGTTGCCTAAATTAGATAATGCATCGTGAATGGAAGTTATTCCATCAGATTATTGACTGGGTCGTACTGCAGATGGTAGAGAAATCTTCAGATCTGAATAGTTATAGTTATGGGTGTAGGGCCTAGAAATGCATGCTTAATTGATGGTGGATATTTTATGTAATTTTGAACCAAATCAGGAACATTAGTGTTAAATTAATTTAATGGCAGGTATACCTTTACAGAGGATTTCTTCTCCAGCCAGTCCTACTTCATGTAATCAAATTACTTGAAGTTACCTGATTTTCAGACAAATTACTCCTAACAGGGCTCTACAGTGCCACCATTTTACTCGCATATGCGCCTAAATATTTTGCTGTGCGACCAGTGCTCCTAGAAAATGGAGGACTCTGGCTTTATTACCTCAAACATTTTGCATTGTGCTCCTAACTTCCTTTGGTGCTCCTACATGTTTCATCTAAGGCTCCTAAAGAAACGTCCTGACTAAGTTGTTGCAGTATCTCTCTACTTCAGTCTTTCAACACCTCTAGAGGAACGACTGGAGGCCCCTTTAGTAGGCCCACGGACCAATTTCACATAAAACAAATTGTTTTTTATATATACATACAGTGCATTCGGAAAGTATTCAGACCCCTTCCCTTTTTCCACATTTTGTTACGTTACAGCCTTATTCTAAAATTGATTAAATAAATAAAAATCCTCATCAATCTACACACAATAAATACCCCATAAGGACAAAGTGAAAACAGGATTTTATTCAGACCCTTTGCTATGAGACTCAGGTGAATCCGGTTTCCATTGATCATCCTTGAGATGTTTCTACAACTTGATTGGAGTCCACCTGTGGAAAATTCAATTGATTGGACATGATTTGGAAAGGCACACACCTGTCTATATAAGGTCCCACAGTTGACCGTGCATGTCAGAGCAAAAACCAAGCCATGAGGTTGAAGGAATTGTCCGTAGAGCTCCAAGAAAGGATTGTGTCGAGGCACAGATCTGGGGAAGGGTACCAAAAAATGTCTGCAGCATTGAAGGTCCCCAAGAACACAGTGGCCTTCATCATTCTTAAATGGAAGAAGTTTAGAACCACCAAGACTCTTCCTAGAGCTGGCCGCCCGGCCAAACTGAGCAATCGGGGTAGAAGGGCCTTGGTCAGGAAGGTGACCAAGAACCCGATGGTCACTCTGACAGAGCTCTAGAGTTCCTCTGTGGAGATGGGAGAAGCTTCCAGAAGGACAATCAGGCCTTTATGGTAGAGTGGCCAGACGGAAGCCACTCCTCAGTAAAAGGCACGACAGCCCGCTTGGAGTTTGCCAAAAGGCACCTAAAGACTCTCAGACAATGAGAAACAAGGTTCTCTGGTCTGATGAAACCAATATTGAACTCTTTGGCCTGAATGCCAAGCGTCACATCTGGAGGAAACCTGGCACCATCCCTACGGTGAAGCATGGTGGTGGCAGCATCATGCTGTGGGGATGTTTTTCGGTGTGGAAGAACTTGACTGGCCTGCACAGAGCCCTTACCTAAACCCCATTGAACACCTTTGGGATGAATTGGAACGCCGACTGCGAGCCAGGCCTAATCGCCCAACATCAGTGCCCGACCTCACTAATGCTCGTGGCTGAATGGAAGCAAGTCCCCGCAGCAATGTTCCAACATCTAGTGGAAAGCCTTCCCAGAAGAGTGGAGGCTGTTATAGCAGCAAAGGGGGGACCAACTCCATATTAATGCCCATGATTTTGGAATGAGATGTTCGACGAGCAGGTCTCCACATACATTTGGTCATGTAGTGTATTTACAGTGGCTTGTGAAAGTATTCACCCCCCTTGGCATTTTTCCTATATTGTTGCCTTACAACCTGGAATTAAAACTGATTTTTTGGGGGGTGTGTATCATTTTATTTACACAACATGCCTACCACTTTGAAGACGCAAAATATTTTTTATTGTGAAACAAACAAGAAATAAGACAAAAAAACAGAAAACCTGAGCGTGCATAACTATTCACCCCCCCCAAAGTCAATACTTTGTAGAGCCACCTTTTGCAGCAATTACAGCTGAAAGTCTCTTGGGGTATGTCTCTATAAGCTTGGCACATCTAGCCACTGGGATTTTTGCCCATTCTTCAAGGCAAAACTGCTCCAGCTCCTTCAAGTTGGATGGGTTCCGCTGGTGTACAGCAATCTTTAAGTCATACCACAGATTCTCAATTGGATTGAGGTCTGGGCTTTGACTAGGCCATTCCAAGACATTTAAATGTTTCCCCTTAAACCACTCGAGTGTTGCTTTAGCAGTATGTTTAGGGTCAATGTCCTGCTGGAAGGTGAACCTCCGTCCCAGTCTCAAATCTCTGGAAGACAGAAACAGGTTTCCCTCAAGAATTTCCCAGTATTTAGCGCCATCCATCATTCCTTCAATTCTGACCAGTTTCCCAGTCCCTGCCGATGAAAAACATCCCCACTGCATGATGCTGCCACCACCATGCTTCACTGTGGGGATGGTGTTCTCGGGGTGATGAGTGGTGTTGGGTTTGCGCCAGACATAGCGTTTTCCTTGATGGCCAAAAATCTGACCAGAGTACCTTCTTCCATATGTTTGGGGAGTCTCCCACATGCCTTTTGGCGAACACCAAACGTGTTTGCTTATTTTCTTCTTTAAACAATGGCTTTTTCAGCTCCTTCAGGGTTATCTTTGGTCTCTTTGTTGCCTCTCTGATTAATGCCCTCCTTGCCTGGTCCGTGAGTTTTAGTGGGCGGCCCTCTCTTGGCAGGTTTGTTGTGGTGCCATATTCTTTCAATTTTTTAATAATGGATTTAATGGTGCTCCGTGGGATGTTCAAAGATTATGTGACAGATCATGTGACACTTAGATTGCACACAGGTGGACTTTTTAAAACGAATTATGTGACTTCTGAAAGTAATTGGTTGCACCAGATCTTATTTAGGGGCTTCATAGCAAAGGGGGTGAATACATATGCACGCACCACTTTTCCGTTATTTTTTTTTAAATACTTTTTTTAAACAAGTTATTTTTTTATTTTCACTTCACCAATTTGGACTATTTTGTGTATGTCCATTACATGAAATCCAAATAAAAATCAATTTAAATTACAGGTTGTAATGCAAGAAAATACGAAAAACGCCAAGGGGGCTGAATACTTTTGCAAGGCACTGAACAAAAATATAAATGCAACATGCAACAGTTTAAAAAGATTTTACTGAGTTACAGTTCATTTAAGGACTCTATTTGGGCTCAATTTATTGTTCAGAGTTAGAATATTCTGCGAGGCATGCAAGACAGATTACCAAAACAGATTACCAAAACAGATTACCAAGACATTTGCATATGGTTCTGCCTGCCCCATCCTCTCTCTCCCCATTTAGTTCCGTTAAAGAAATGTTTTGCAACAGAATCGGCGCGAGGGAGAGAGTGGAGGGGGCAGGCAGAACCGTGCGTCTGTCTTGGTAATCTGTTTTGGTAATCTGTCTTGTATGTTTTGCAAATTCACCTCTTCCTCTCTGGTTTTATTTAAATGACACATCTTTCCCCAGGCCTTTATAGCCTGTCTAGTTAGGCTTAAACGTCGTAGTTGAAGTGACAGAAAGCTGAGCAGAGATTGAATACTCTCCTGTTCCTTTTTCCATTTTAGTTTGGAGATATTTGACAGGCTTTGTTTATACACTTTCACTTAGTCTCACTGTCCTCCCTGTTCTACTGTCATCACTGTCCTCCCTGTTTCACTGTCCTCCCTGTCTCACGGTCCTCCCTGTCTCACTCTCCTCCCTGTTTCACTGTCCTACCTGTCTCACTGTCCTCCCTGTCTCACTGTCCTCCCTGTCTCACTGTCCTCCCTGTCTCCCCTGTCACCCGGTCTCACTGTCCTCCCTGTCTCACTGTCTCATGTCCTCCCTGTTTCACTGTCTCCCTGTTTCACTGTCTCCCTGTTTCACTGTCCTCCCTGTCTCACTGTCCTCACTGTCTCACTCTCCTCCCTGTCTCATGTCCTCCCTGTCTCCCTGTTTCACTGTCTCCCTGTCTCACGGTCCTCCCTGTCTCACTCTCCCTTCTGTCCTCCCTGTCTCATGTCCTCCCTGTCTCCCTGTTTAACTGTCTCCCTGTTTCACTGTCCTCACTGTCCTCCCTGTCACTGTCCTCGCTGTCACCCTGTCTTCCCTGTCACCCGGTCTCACTGTCCTCACTGTCCTTCCTGACTCACTGTCCTCCCTGGTTTCACTGTCCTCACTGTCTTCCCTGGTCTCACTGTCTTCCCTGGTCTCACTGTCCTCCCTGGTCTCACTGTCCTCCCTGGTCTCACTGTCCTCCCTGGTCTCACTGTCCTCACTTTCTTCCCTGGTCTCACGGTCCTCCCTGGTCTCACTGTCCTCCCTGGTCTCACTGTCCTCCTGTCTTCCCCTTCCAGTGTCTGCCAGTCACAAGCGTCAGAAGGATCAGCAGGCAGGTGGAGCAGCAAAGAGACACAAGCCAAACAGAAAGAGCTCAGTGCCTCCCAAGAAGAACAACAACAGGAAACCTGGTAATGAAGAGAGTGAGCTCCCTGTCTTTCACAGCACCCACTAGTTACCGAGGGCTACGCTAGGGCTGGTGAATCTGGCCAGGATATATCAAGCATCTCAGTAGGAGTACTGGTCTAGGATCAGTTTAGACTTTTGGATCATAATGAATAAGATTATATTAATAGGAGGGACCTGATCCTAGATCAGCACTCTGAGATGCTTGATACATACGGCCCCTGACTGGCTTCCTCTGGCCTCACTCTCCTATTGCTCTCTCTTTCTGGCATCTGGCTTCCTCTGGCCTCACTCTCCTATTGCTCTCTCTTTCTGGCATCTGGCTTCCTCTGGCCTCACTCTCCTATTGCTCTCTCTTTCTGGCATCTGGCTTCCTCTGGCCTCACTCTCCTATTGCTCTCTCTTTCTGGCATCTGGCTTCCTCTGGCCTCACTCTCCTATTGCTCTCTCTTTCTGGCATCTGGCTTCCTCTGGCCTCACTCTCCTGTTGCTCTCTCTTTCTGGCATCTGGCTTCCTCTGGCCTCACTCTCCTATTGCTCTCTCTTTCTGGCATCTGGCTTCCTCTGGCCTCACTCTCCTATTGCTCTCTCTTTCTGGCATCTGGCTTCCTCTGGCCTCACTCTCCTATTGCTCTCTCTTTCTGGCATCTGGCATTCCTCTGGCCTCACTCTCCTATTGCTCTCTCTTTCTGGCATCTGGCTTCCTCTGGCCTCACTCTCCTATTGCTCTCTCTTTCTGGCATCTGGCTTCCTCTGGCCTCACTCTCCTATTGCTCTCTCTTTCTGGCATCTGGCTTCCTCTGGCCTCACTCTCCTATTGCTCTCTCTTTCTGGCATCTGGCTTCCTCTGGCCTCACTCTCCTATTGCTCTCTCTTTCTGGCATCTGGCTTCCTCTGGCCTCACTCTCCTATTGCTCTCTCTTTCTGGCATCTGGCTTCCTCTGGCCTCACTCTCCTATTGCTCTCTCTTTCTGGCATCTGGCTTCCTCTGGCCTCACTCTCCTATTGCTCTCTCTTTCTGGCATCTGGCCTCCTCTGGCCTCACTCTCCTATTGCTCTCTCTTTCTGGCATCTGGCTTCCTCTGGCCTCACTCTCCTATTGCTCTCTCTTTCTGGCATCTGGCTTCCTCTGGCCTCACTCTCCTATTGCTCTCTCTTTCTGGCATCTGGCATTCCTCTGGCCTCACTCTCCTATTGCTCTCTCTTTCTGGCATCTGGCTTCCTCTGGCCTCACTCTCCTATTGCTCTCTCTTTCTGGCATCTGGCTTCCTCTGGCCTCACTCTCCTATTGCTCTCTCTTTCTGGCATCTGGCTTCCTCTGGCCTCACTCTCCTATTGCTCTCTCTTTCTGGCATCTGGCTTCCTCTGGCCTCACTCTCCTATTGCTCTCTCTCTTTCTGGCATCTGGCTTCCTCTGGCCTCACTCTCCTATTGCTCTCTCTTTCTGGCATCTGGCTTCCTCTGGCCTCACTCTCCTATTGCTCTCTCTTTCTGGCATCTGGCTTCCTCTGGCCTCACTCTCCTATTGCTCTCTCTTTCTGGCATCTGGCTTCCTCTGGCCTCACTCTCCTATTGCTCTCTCTTTCTGGCATCTGGCTTCCTCTGGCCTCACTCTCCTATTGCTCTCTCTTTCTGGCATCTGGCTTCCTCTGGCCTCACTCTCCTATTGCTCTCTCTTTCTGGCATCTGGCTTCCTCTGGCCTCACTCTCCTATTGCTCTCTCTCTCTGGCATCTGGCTTATCTGGCCTCACTCTCCGATTGCTCTCTCTTTCTGGCATCTGGCTTCCTCTGGCCTCACTCTCCTATTGCTCTCTCTTTCTGGCATCTGGCTTCTTCTGGCCTCACTCTCCTATTGCTCTCTCTTTCTGGCATCTGGCTTCCTCTGGCCTCACTCTCCTATTGCTCTCTCTTTTTGGCATCTGGTTTCCTCTGGCCTCACTCTCCTATTGCTCTCTCTTTCTGGCATCTGGCTTCCTCTGGCCTCACTCTCCTATTGCTCTCTCTTTCTGGCATCTGGCTTCCTCTGGCCTCACTCTCCTATTGCTCTCTCTTTCTGGCATCTGGCTTCCTCTGGCCTCACTCTCCTATTGCTCTCTCTTTCTGGCATCTGGCTTCCTCTGGCCTCACTCTCCTATTGCTCTCTCTCTCTGGCATCTGGCTTATCTGGCCTCACTCTCCTATTGCTCTCTCTTTCTGGCATCTGGCTTCCTCTGGCCTCATTCTCCTATTGCTCTCTCTTTCTGGCATCTGGCTTCCTCTGGCCTCACTCTCCTATTGCTCTCTCTTTTTGGCATCTGGTTTCCTCTGGCCTCACTCTCCTATTGCTCTCTCTTTCTGGCATCTGGCTTCCTCTGGCCTCACTCTCCTATTGCTCTCTCTTTCTGGCATCTGGCTTCCTCTGGCCTCACTCTCCTATTGCTCTCTCTTTCTGGCATCTGGCTTCCTCTGGCCTCACTCTCCTATTGCTCTCTCTTTCTGGCATCTGGCTTCCTCTGGCCTCACTCTCCTATTGCTCTCTCTTTCTGGCATCTGGCTTCCTCTGGCCTCACTCTCCTATTGCTCTCTCTTTCTGGCATCTGGCTTTCCTCTGGCCTCACCCTCCTATTGCTCTCTCTTTCTGGCATCTGGCTTCCTCTGGCCTCACTCTCCTATTGCTCTCTCTGTCTGGCATCTGGCTTCCTCTGGCCTCACTCTCCTATTGCTCTCTCTTTCTGGCAGCTGGCTTCCTCTGGCCTCACTCTCCTATTGCTCTCTCTTTCTGGCATCTGGCTTCCTCTGGCCTCACTCTCCTATTGCTCTCTCTTTCTGGCATCTGGCTTCCTCTGGCCTCACCCTCCTATTGCTCTCTCTGTCTGGCATCTGGCTTCCTCTGGCCTCACTCTCCTATTGCTCTCTCTTTCTGGCAGCTGGCTTCCTCTGGCCTCACTCTCCTATTGCTCTCTCTTTCTGGCATCTGGCTTCCTCTGGCCTCACTCTCCTATTGCTCTCTCTTTCTGGCATCTGGCTTCCTCTGGCCTCACTCTCCTATTGCTCTCTCTTTCTGGCATCTGGCTTCCTCTGGCCTCACTCTCCTATTGCTCTCTCTCTCTGGCATCTGGCTTATCTGGCCTCACTCTCCTATTGCTCTCTCTTTCTGGCATCTGGCTTCCTCTGGCCTCACTCTCCTATTGCTCTCTCTTTCTGGCATCTGGCTTCCTCTGGCCTCACTCTCCTATTGCTCTCTCTTTCTGGCATCTGGCTTCCTCTGGCCTCACTCTCCTATTGCTCTCTCTTTCTGGCATCTGGCTTTCCTCTGGCCTCACTCTCCTATTGCTCTCTCTTTCTGGCATCTGGCTTCCTCTGGCCTCACTCTCCTATTGCTCTCTCTTTCTGGCATCTGGCTTCCTCTGGCCTCAATCTCCTATTGCTCTCTCTTTCTGGCATCTGGCTTCCTCTGGCCTCACTCTCCTATTGCTCTCTCTTTTTGGCATCTGGTTTCCTCTGGCCTCACTCTCCTATTGCTCTCTCTTTCTGGCATCTGGCTTCCTCTGGCCTCACTCTCCTATTGCTCTCTCTTTCTGGCATCTGGCTTCCTCTGGCCTCACTCTCCTATTGCTCTCTCTTTCTGGCATCTGGCTTCCTCTGGCCTCACTCTCCTATTGCTCTCTCTTTCTGGCATCTGGCTTCCTCTGGCCTCACTCTCCTATTGCTCTCTCTCTCTGGCATCTGGCTTATCTGGCCTCACTCTCCTATTGCTCTCTCTTTCTGGCATCTGGCTTCTTCTGGCCTCATTCTCCTATTGCTCTCTCTTTCTGGCATCTGGCTTCCTCTGGCCTCACTCTCCTATTGCTCTCTCTTTTTGGCATCTGGTTTCCTCTGGCCTCACTCTCCTATTGCTCTCTCTTTCTGGCATCTGGCTTCCTCTGGCCTCACTCTCCTATTGCTCTCTCTTTCTGGCATCTGGCTTCCTCTGGCCTCACTCTCCTATTGCTCTCTCTTTCTGGCATCTGGCTTCCTCTGGCCTCACTCTCCTATTGCTCTCTCTTTCTGGCATCTGGCTTCCTCTGGCCTCACTCTCCTATTGCTCTCTCTTTCTGGCATCTGGCTTCCTCTGGCCTCACTCTCCTATTGCTCTCTCTTTCTGGCATCTGGCTTTCCTCTGGCCTCACCCTCCTATTGCTCTCTCTTTCTGGCATCTGGCTTCCTCTGTCCTCACTCTCCTATTGCTCTCTCTGTCTGGC
The DNA here is from genome assembly GCF_020615455.1 of Coregonus clupeaformis. Taxonomy (NCBI): domain Eukaryota; kingdom Metazoa; phylum Chordata; class Actinopteri; order Salmoniformes; family Salmonidae; genus Coregonus; species Coregonus clupeaformis. Next base: position 1,123,276 of record NW_025533492.1, on the reverse strand, counting down.
ATCTGGCTTCCTCTGGCCTCACTCTCCTATTGCTCTCTCTTTCTGGCAGCTGGCTTCCTCTGGCCTCACTCTCCTATTGCTCTCTCTTTCTGGCATCTGGCTTCCTCTGGCCTCACTCTCCTATTGCTCTCTCTTTCTGGCATCTGGCTTCCTCTGGCCTCACCCTCCTATTGCTCTCTCTGTCTGGCATCTGGCTTCCTCTGGCCTCACTCTCCTATTGCTCTCTCTTTCTGGCAGCTGGCTTCCTCTGGCCTCACTCTCCTATTGCTCTCTCTTTCTGGCATCTGGCTTCCTCTGGCCTCACTCTCCTATTGCTCTCTCTTTCTGGCATCTGGCTTCCTCTGGCCTCACCCTCCTATTGCTCTCTCTTTCTGGCATCTGGCTTCCTCTGGCCTCACTCTCCTATTGCTCTCTCTGTCTGACATCTGGCTTCCTCTGGCCTCACTCTCCTATTGCTCTCTCTTTCTGGCAGCTGGCTTCCTCTGGCCTCACTCTCCTATTGCTCTCTCTTTCTGGCATCTGGCTTCCTCTGGCCTCACTCTCCTATTGCTCTCTCCCTTCTGGCATCTGGCTTCCTCTGGCCTCACCCTCCTATTGCTCTCTCTTTCTGGCATCTGAAATGATCAGAGCCACAGTTAGATCAGCTGTAGAACAAGCTGTGCTTTTATAGAAGCACGTCTTCAAATGTTCATTCTAACAACTCTCCAAGCACCAGCAATTACCAACGAAGCAATTCATCTACTTGTAAAAGTTGTTACAATGAAAATTACAATTGTAGCTAATTCATATTATTATTATTATTATTATTATTATTATTATTATTATTATTATTATTATTATTATATCTTCCTTCTATTCTGACTCCTCCCTATTGTCCTCCCCCACCCCGCCCCTCCCACTCCCCTCCCCCCTCCCCTGCCACTGCCCTGCCACTCCTCTCCCCTCCCCTGCCACTGCCCTGCCACTCCTCTCCCCTCCCCCCTCCCCCTCCCTTGCCCCTCCCATCCCTGCCCCTCCCCTCCCCGCCCTGCCCCTCCCCTCCAGCCCACAGCAGTGACAGTGAAGACCAGTTATTGGGTGAGAGCATGGCTGAGACCCATGGTGCAGCAGACCTGAAGGGGTCCATCTCCCCCAACTGTCTCGGACAGGGTGAGGGACGCACCCCTCCATCCAGCCAGAAGTACCACAAGCAGCAGCAGCATAGGGTCCCCCCCCACCCCCATGGTAGAACACCATCCGTCTACAAGTGGAGCTTCCAGATGTGTAAGTGTGCCGATACCAACTACAGTATACACAGAGCCTCAACCAACCCTGGCTGTCTTTCACAGAGCCTCAACCAACCCTGGCTAACTTTCACAGAGCCTCAACCAACCCTGGCTGTCTTTCACAGAGCCTCAACCAACCCTGGCTGTCTTTCACAGAGCCTCAACCAACCCTGGCTGTCTTTCACAGAGCCTCAACCAACTATGGCTGTCTTTCACAGAGCCTCAACCAACCCTGGCTGTCTTTCACAGAGCCTCAACCAACCCTGGCTGTCTTTCACAGAGCCTCAACCAACTATGGCTGTCTTTCACAGAGCCTCAACCAACCCTGGCTGTCTTTCACAGAGCCTCAACCAACCCTGGCTGTCTTTCACAGAGCCTCAACCAACCCTGGCTGTCTTTCACAGAGCCTCAACCAACCCTGGCTGTCTTTCACAGAGCCTCAACCAACCCTGGCTGTCTTTCACAGAGCCTCAACCAACTATGGCTGTCTTTCACTGAGCCTCAACCAACCCTGGCTGTCTTTCACAGAACCTCAACCAACCCTGGCTGTCTTTCACAGAGCCTCAACCAACCCTGGCTGTCTTTCACAGAGCCTCAACCAACTATGGCTGTCTTTCACTGAGCCTCAACCAACCCTGGCTGTCTTTCACAGAACCTCAACCAACCCTGGCTGTCTTTCACAGAGCCTCAACCAACCCTGGCTGTCTTTCACAGAGCCTCAACCAACCCTGGCTGTATTTCACAGCACCTCAACCAACCCTGGCTGTCTTTCACAGAGCCACCAACCCCTCCAGATTGATGCTAGCTACAGGAATTCTCATTTACCTTCCGTTTACAACCCACCAGATTGTCTGTTACTATACAGGTAGACTTGCCAGACATGGAGCCCTTTGTGATCACACAGAGGACTGTGGAGAGAGGACTGACTAGTGTTATACTGTTTGGTTTAGATTTATACTCTGAAACAGCCCACTGAGTCCTCTCCTTTCAATGTTGTTCCTCTCTTCCCCTAGCGGACCTGGAGAAGATGTGTAGTCTGGAGAGGATTTCCTTCCTCCAGGAGAAGCTGCAGGACATCAGGAACCACTACCTGTCTCTCAAGTCTGAGGTGGCGTCCATCGACAGACGACGTAAACGCATCAAGAAGAAAGAGAGAGAGAGTGAGTCATCACAATTGACAGTTTATTTGCTACCAGAGCTGTTATGGTAACCACAATAAACAGAGGGAGAAAGAAATGTAGTTTCTAACCATGTACTACTGTATCTGGAGACCAAGACAATCCCTGTTAACCATGTAGCTGGAGACCAAGACATTCCCTGTTAACCATGTAGTACTGTATCTGGCGACCAAGACAATCCCTGTTAACCATGTAGCTGGAGACCAAGACAATCCCTGTTAACCATGTAGTACTGTAGCTGGAGACCAAGACAATCCCTGTTAACCATGTAGTACTGTAGCTGGAGACCAAGACAATCCCTGTTAACCCTGTAGCTGGAGACCAAGACAATCCCTGTTAACCATGTAGCTGGAGACCAAGACAATCCCTGTTAACCCTGTATCTGGAGACCAAGACAATCCCTGTTAACCATGTAGTACTGTATCTGGAGACCAAGACAATCCCTGTTAACCATGTAGTACTGTATCTGGAGACCAAGACAATCCCTGTTAACCATGTAGCTGGAGACCAAGACAATCCCTGTTAACCATGTAGCTGGAGACCAAGACATTCCCTGTTAACCATGTAGGACTGTATCTGGAGACCAAGACAATCCCTGTTAACCATGTAGCTGGAGCCCAAGACAATCCCTGTTAACCATGTAGTACTGTATCTGGAGACCAAGACAATCCCTGTTAACCATGTAGCTGGAGACCAAGACAATCCCTGTTAACCATGTAGTACTGTATCTGGAGACCAAGACAATCCCTGTTAACCATGTAGTACTGTATCTGGAGACCAAGACAATCCCTGTTAACCATGTTGTACTGTATCTGGAGACCAAGACAATCCCTGTTAACCCTGTATCTGGAGACCAAGACAATCCCTGTTAACCCTGTATCTGGAGACCAAGACAATCCCTGTTAACCATGTAGCTGGAGACCAAGACAATCCCTGTTAACCCTGTAGCTGGAGACCAAGACAATCCCTGTTAACCATGTAGTACTGTATCTGGAGACCAAGACAATCCCTGTTAACCATGTAGTACTGTATCTGGAGACCAAGACATTCCCTGTTAACCATGTAGTACTGTATCTGGAGACCAAGACAATCCCTGTTAACCCTGTAGCTGGAGACCAAGACAATCCCTGTTAACCATGTAGTACTGTAGCTGGAGACCAAGACAATCCCTGTTAACCATGTAGCTGGAGACCAAGACAATCCCTGTTAACCATGTAGTACTGTATCTGGAGACCAAGACAATCCCTGTTAACCATGTAGTACTGTATCTGGAGACCAAGACAATCCCTGTTAACCATGTAGTACTGTATCTGGAGACCAAGACAATCCCTGTTAACCATGTAGCTGGAGACCAAGACAATCCCTGTTAACCATGTAGTACTGTAGCTGGAGACCAAGACAATCCCTGTTAACCCTGTACCTGGAGACCAAGACAATCCCTGTTAACCATGTAGTACTGTAGCTGGAGACCAAGACAATCCCTGTTAACCATGTAGTACTGTAGCTGGAGACCAAGACAATCCCTGTTAACCATGTAGTACTGTATCTGGAGACCAAGACAATCCCTGTTAACCATGTAGTACTGTAGCTGGAGACCAAGACAATCCCTGTTAACCATGTACTACTGTATCTGGAGACCAAGACAATCCCTGTTAACCATGTAGCTGGAGACCAAGACAATCCCTGTTAACCCTGTATCTGGAGACCAAGACAATCCCTGTTAACCATGTAGCTGGAGACCAAGACAATCCCTGTTAACCATGTAGTACTGTATCTGGAGACCAAGACAATCCCTGTTAACCATGTAGTACTGTATCTGGAGACCAAGACAATCCCTGTTAACCATGTAGTACTGTAGCTGGAGACCAAGACAATCCCTGTTAACCATGTAGTACTGTATCTGGAGACCAAGACAGAATCCCTGTTAACCATGTAGCTGGAGACCAAGACATTCCCTGTTAACCATGTAGTACTGTATCTGGAGACCAAGACAATCCCTGTTAACCCTGTATCTGGAGACCAAGACAATCCCTGTTAACCATGTAGTACTGTATCTGGAGACCAAGACAATCCCTGTTAACCATGTAGCTGGAGACCAAGACAATCCCTGTTAACCATGTAGTACTGTATCTGGAGACCAAGACAATCCCTGTTAACCATGTAGTACTGTATCTGGAGACCAAGACAATCCCTGTTAACCCTGTATCTGGAGACCAAGACAATCCCTGTTAACCATGTAGTACTGTATCTGGAGACCAAGACAATCCCCGTTAACCATGTAGCTGGAGACCAAGACAATCCCTGTTAACCATGTAGCTGGAGACCAAGACAATCCCTGTTAACCATGTAGCTGGAGACCAAGACAATCCCTGTTAACCCTGTAGCTGGAGACCAAGACAATCCCTGTTAACCCTGTAGCTGGAGACCAAGACAATCCCTGTTAACCATGTTGCTGGAGACCAAGACAATCCCTGTTAACCATGTATCTGGAGACCAAGACAATCCCTGTTAACCATGTAGTACTGTATCTGGAGACCAAGACAATCCCTGTTAACCATGTAGTACTGTATCTGGAGACCAAGACAATCCCTGTTAACCATGTAGTACTGTATCTGGAGACCAAGACAATCCCTGTTAACCATGTAGCTGGAGACCAAGACAATCCCTGTTAACCATGTAGTACTGTATCTGGAGACCAAGACAATCCTTGTTAACCATGTAGCTGGAGACCAAGACAATCCCTGTTAACCCTGTAGCTGGAGACCAAGACAATCCCTGTTAACCATGTTGTTTCTTCTTCTCCCCAGGTACGGTGGCGGCCTCCTCCTCCTCCTCCTCCTCTTCCTCCCCGTCCTCCAGCTCTCTAACAGCAGCGGTGATGTTGACGCTAGCCACTCCTGTGTCCTCCTCTTCCTCCTCTCAGAACTCTGTTGTGTCTGTTGAGTGTAGGTGACCCCCCCCTGAGGCCCAGGACACAGCACTGAGAACTTAACCAGCACCACCCTGGTCCCATCCCAAAACACCCCCAACGCCCAGGCCCTGTCAGCACCCAACGCCCAGGCCCTGTCAGCCCCCAACGCCCAGGCCCTGTCAGCACCCAACGCCCAGGCCCTGTCAGCATCCACCCAAGACACACAACGTTTACCCAGGCCCCATCACCATCACCTTCACCTATACCCCTATATCCACCCTCACCCAACAGAACAGCCCCCAATCAGGCTTCACAACCTCCACCCTAACACCCCACACCCAGACCCCCCATACCAACCCCCTTCCAACAGAATGGACAACTCCCCCAGGCCCCTCCACACCAACCCCCATCCAACAGAACGGACAACTCCCCCAGGCCCCTCCATACCAACCACCTTCCAACAGAACGGACACCTCCCCCAGGCCCCTCCACACCAACCCCCTTCCAACAAAACGGACAACTCCCCCAGGCCCCTCCATACCAACCCCCTTCCAACAGAACGGACAACTCCCCCAGGCCCCTCCATACCAACCACCTTCCAACAGAACGGACACCTCCCCCAGGCCCCTCCACACCAACCCCCTTCCAACAAAACGGACAACTCCCCCAGGCCCCTCCATACCAACCCCCTTCCAACAGAACGGACACCTCCCCCAGGCCCCTCCACACCAACCCCCTTCCAACAAAACGGACAACTCCCCCCGGCCCCCTCCATACCAACCCCCTTCCAACAGAACGGACACCTCCCCCAGGCCCCTCCATACCAACCCCCTTCCAACAGAACGGACACCTCCCCCAGGCCCCTCCATACTGTACACCGATCTCCAACAGAACGGACACCTCCCCCCAGGCCCCTCCACACCAACCCCCTTCCAACAGAACGGACACCTCCCCCAGGCCCCTCCATACCAACCCCCTTCCAACAGAACGGACAACTCCCCCAGGCCCCTCCATACCAACCACCTTCCAACAGAACGGACACCTCCCCAGGCCCCTCCACACCAACCCCCTTCCAACAAACGGACAACTCCCCAGGCCCCTCCATACCAACCCCCTTCCAACAGAACGGACACCTCCCCCAGGCCCCTCCACACCAACCCCCTTCCAACAAAACGGACAACTCCCCAAGGCCCCTCCATACCAACCCCCTTCCAACAGAACGGACACCTCCCCCAGGCCCCTCCATACCAACCCACTTCCAACAGAACGGACACCTCCCCCAGGCCCCTCCATACTGTACACCGATCTCCAACAGAACGGACACCTCCCCCAGGCCCCTCCACACCAACCCCCTTCCAACAGAACGGACACCTCCCCAGGCCCCTCCATACTGTACACCGATCTCCAACAGAACGGACACCTCCCCCAGGCCCCTCCATACTGTACACCGATCTCCAACAGAACGGACACCTCCCCCAGGCCCCTCCATACTGTACACCGATCTCCAACAGAACGGACACCTCCCCCAGGCCCCTCCATACCAACCCACTTCCAACAGAACGGACACCTCCCCCAGGCCCCTCCATACTGTACACCGATCTCCAACAGAACGGACACCTCCCCCAGGCCCCTCCACACCAACCCCCTTCCAACAGAACGGACACCTCCCCCAGGCCCCTCCATACTGTACACCGATCTCCAACAGAACGGACACCTCCCCAGGCCCCTCCATACTGTACACCGATCTCCAACAGAACGGACACCTCCCCCAGGCCCCTCCATACTGTACACCGATCTCCAACAGAACGGACACCTCCCCCAGGCCCCTCCACACCAACCCCCTTCCAACAGAACGGACACCTCCCCCAGGCCCCTCCATACCAACCCACTTCCAACAGAACGGACACCTCCCCCAGGCCCCTCCATACTGTACACCGATCTCCAACAGAACGGACACCTCCCCCAGGCCCCTCCATACTGTACACCGATCTCCAACAGAACGGACACCTCCCCCAGGCCCCTCCACACCAACCCCCTTCCAACAGAACGGACACCTCCCTCAGGCCCCTCCATACCAACCCACTTCCAACAGAACGGACACCTCCCGCAGGCCCCTCCATACCAACCCCCTTCCAACAGAACGGACACCTCCCCCAGGCCCCTCCATACTGTACACCAATCTCCAACAGAACGGACACCTCCCCCAGGCCCCTCCATACCAACCCCCTTCCAACAGAACGGACACCTCCCCCAGGCCCCTCCATACTGTACACTGATCTCCAACAGAACGGACACCTCCCCCAGGCCCCTCCATACTGTACACCGATCTCCAACAGAACGGACACCTCCCCCAGAACCCTCCATACTGTACACCGATCTCCAACAGAACGGACACCTTCCCCAGGCCCCTCAATACTGTACACTGATCTCCAACAGAGCGGACACCTCCCCCAGGCCCCTCCATACTGTACACCGATCTCCAACAGAACGGACACCTCCCCCAGGCCCCTCCATACTGTACACCAATCTCCAACAGAACGGACACCTCCCCCAGGCCCCTCCATACTGTACACCGATCTCCAACAGAACGGACACCTCCCCCAGGCCCCTCCATACTGTACACCGATCTCCAACAGAACGGACACCTCCCCCAGGCCCCTCCATACTGTACACCGATCTCCAACAGAACGGACACCTCCCCCAGGCCCCTCCATACTGTACACCGATCTCCAACAGAATGGACACCTCCCCCCAGGCCCCTCCATACTGTACACCGATCTCCAACAGAATGGACACCTCCCCCAGGCCCCTCCATACTGTACACCGATCTCCAACAGAATGGACACCTCCCCCAGGCCCCTCCACACTGTACACCGATCTCCAACAGAACGGACACCTCCCCCAGGCCCCTCCACACTGTACACCGATCTCCAACAGAACGGACACCTCCCCCAGGCCACTCCATACTGTACACCGATCTCCAACAGAACGGACACCTCCCCCAGGCCCCTCCATACTGTACACTGATCTCCAACAGAACGGACACCTCCCCCAGGCCCCTCCATACTGTACACCGATCTCCAACAGAACGGACACCTCCCCCAGGCCCCTCCACACTGTACACCGATCTCCAACAGAACGGACACCTCCCCCAGGCCCCTCCACACTGTACACCGATCTCCAACAGAACGGACACCTCCCCCAGGCCCCTCCACACTGTACACCGATCTCCAACAGAACGGACACCTCCCCCAGGCCCCTCCACACTGTACACCGATCTCCAACAGAATGCACACCTCCCCCAGGCCCCTCCATACTGTACACCGATCTCCAACAGAACGGACACCTCCCCCAGGCCCCTCCATACTGTACACCGATCTCCAACAGAATGGACACCTCCCCCAGGCCCCTCCATACTGTACACCGATCTCCAACAGAACGGACACCTCCCCCAGGCCCCTCCACACTGTACACCGATCTCCAACAGAACGGACACCTCCCCCAGGCCACTCCATACTGTACACCGATCTCCAACAGAACGGACACCTCCCCCAGGCCCCTCCATACTGTACACCGATCTCCAACAGAACGGACACCTCCCCCAGGCCCCTCCATACTGTACACCGATCTCCAACAGAACGGACACCTCCCCCAGGCCCCTCCACACTGTACACCGATCTCCAACAGAACGGACACCTCCCCCAGGCCCCTCCACACTGTACACCGATCTCCAACAGAACGGACACCTCCCCCAGGCCCCTCCACACTGTACACCGATCTCCAACAGGGGACCAGAGACGACAGAGAGACAGACAAGACAACAAGCACTTTTCTATCCACAGCTGTTTCCTTGGCAAGCTAACTGCACTCAAGTGCACTCTTATGATGATTGGGTGGAAGAATACAATGACAATGAAATTACAAACGTGTTTTTCCTTAAATTGATAAACATTTATAAGAGTTGTTTTCTTCAAGCAATAATTATATTACATCTGATGTGGTTATTTAATATGCGTTAGGGATGGTGTGTACTATGTAGGCAATGCCATCTTCTGTTTTATCCTTCTTGTCACGGTGAATACAGAATGTCAGTGCCACATTGGCATGTAGTGTGTACTCACAGTAACCTTGCCACGTGTTTTTTCTCTGTCCCCCTCCTAATAGTGAAATGCCTGAGCGGTTTCCTTCCTCTCCGGCAACTGAGTTAGGAAGGACGCCTGTATCTTTGTATTGACTGGGTGTACTGATACACAATCCAACTTGTAATTAATAACTTCACCAGGCTCAAAGAGATATTCAATGTCTGCTTTTTATTTTATTTATTTTTTACCCATCTACCAATAGGTGCCCTTCTTTGCGAGGCATTGGAAAACCTCCCTGGTCTGTGTGGTTGAATCTGTGTTTAAAATTCACTGCTCGACTGAGGGATCTTACAGATAATTTTATGTGTGGGGTACGGAGATGAGGTAGTCATTCAAAAATCATGTTAAACAACATGTTTACTCCTGATCTTATAGGCTGGCCATAACACAGGGGTTGAATACTTATTAACTCAAGACATTTCAGCTTTTCAAAAACATAATTCCACTTCCACATTATGGTGTATTGTGTGTAGGCCAAAATCTCAATTTAATCCATTTTAAATTCAGGCTGTAACACAACAACATGTGGAAAAAGTAAAGGGGTGTGAATACTTTCTGAAGGCACTGTCTACTTTTAATGTATATGTTTTTACATAGTGACGCAGCCAGTCCACAAGGTGTCACAGCGGCCTTCTTTCATTCTCAGGGGAGAACCCGAAGAAGAGAACCTTACCACGCCAGCCAGGATCAGATGTCATCTAAATCTACTACAGTTTACATGGCAGTATCTAGATGATGGTATATAATGATAGAGGTTTGATCGAGCCTGATGATATAATGATAGAGGTTTAATCGAGCCTAATGTAATGGAGGTGGCTGTCTTCTGCCTTTCAGTCTTTTAAACTCTCGTGGTCCTTTGATTTCTATCCCAGTTTTTATCACGCTGTTCAGATGATCTAGATTAGATATGCTCCAGATTGATGAGAATTGACCTAAGCACCTCTCTGCAGGGTGGATCAGATTACATTTACCTCTAAGGAGGCTTCAGCATTCTGCATACGCTGCAAAATACATTTTTAGAAATTATATAAAGAATTATTCCCAACTTTGTAATGGATTGTTCCAAGACTATTATATTGGAAATAAATAGATACATGCACTGACAGCAAACTCTTCTCACCCCTACCACCAACAAATAATCATGTTGTTTTAATCAACTCTTCTCACCCCTACCACCAACAAATAATCATGTTGTTTTAATCAACTCTTCTCACCCCTACCACCAACAAATAATCATGTTGTTTTAATCAACTCTTCACCCCCCTCACCCCTACCACCAACAAATAATCATGTTGTTTTAATCAACTCTTCACCCCCCTCACCCCTACCACCAACAAATAATCATGTTGTTTTAATCAACTCTTCTCACCCCTACCACCAACAAATAATCATGTTGTTTTAATCAACTCTTCTCACCCCTACCACCAACAAATAATCATGTTGTTTTAATCAACTCTTCTCACCCCTACCACCAACAAATAATCATGTTGTTTTAATCAACTCTTCTCACCCCTACCACCAACAAATAATCATGTTGTTTTAATCAACTCTTCTCACCCCTACCACCAACAAATAATCATGTTGTTTTAATCAACTCTTCTCACCCCTACCACCAACAAATAATCATGTTGTTTTAATCAACTCTTCTCACCCCTACCACCAACAAATAATCATGTTGTTTTAATCAACTCTTCTCACCCCTACCACCAACAAATAATCATGTTGTTTTAATCAACTCTTCTCACCCCTACCACCAACAAATAATCATGTTGTTTTAATCAACTCTTCTCACCCCTACCACCAACAAATAATCATGTTGTTTTAATCAACTCTTCTCACCCCTAACACCAACAAATACTAATGTTGTTTTAATCAACTTTTCTCACCCCTACCACCAACAAATAATCATGTTGTTTTAATCAACTCTTCTCACCCCTACCACCAACAAATAATCATGTTGTTTTAATCAACTCTTCTCACCCCTACCACCAACAAATAATCATGTTGTTTTAATCAACTCTTCACCCCCCTCACCCCTACCACCAACAAATAATCATGTTGTTTTAATCAACTCTTCTCACCCCTACCACCAACAAATAATCATGTTGTTTTAATCAACTCTTCTCACCCCTACCACCAACAAATAATCATGTTGTTTTAATCAACTTTTCTCACCCCTATCACCAGCAAATAATCATGTTTTAATCAACTCTTCACCCCCCTCACCCCTATCACCAACAAATAATCATGTTTTAATCAACTCTTCACCCCCCTCACCCCTATCACCAACAAATAATCATGTTTTAATCAACTCTTCACCTCCCTCAACCCTATCACCAACAGATAATCATGTTCTGGTTCTATTCTCTACTCTGGCCAGGATAATGGTGACAACCAAAGTGCTGTATGTGGATACAATCACTATTTCAGACTCCAGTGTTTATTCCCTTTGGTTGCATTCGAAAAAGGCACCCTATCCCCTGGTCAGAAGGCACCCTATCCCCTGGTCAAAAGGCACCCTATCCCCTGGTCAGAAGGCACCCTATCCCCTGATCAAAAGGCACCCTATCCCCTGGTCAAAAGGCACCCTATCCCCTGGTCAAAAGGCACCCTATCCCCTGGTCAGAAGGCACCCTATCCCCTGGTCAAAAGGCACCCTATCCCCTGGTCAGAAGGCACCCTATCCCCTGGTCAAAAGGCACCCTATCCCCTGGTCAGAAGGCACCCTATCCCCTGGTCAGAAGGCACCCTATCCCCTGGTCAAAAGGCACCCTATCCCCTTGTCAAAAGGCACCCTATCCTATGGTCAAAAGGCACCCTATCATATGGTCAAATGGCACCCTATCCTATGGTCAAAAGGCACCCTATCCCCTGGTCAAAAGGCACCCTATCCTATGGTCAAAAGGCACCCTATCCCCTGGTCAAAAGGCACCCTATCTACTTGTCAAAAGGCACCCTATCCCCTGGTCAAAAGGCACCCTATCCTATGGTCAAAAGGCACCCTATCCCCTTGTCAAAAGGCACCCTATCCCCTGGTCAAAAGGCACCCTATCCTATGGTCAAAAGGCACCCTATCCCCTGGTCAAAAGGCACCCTATCCTATGGTCAAAAGGCACCCTATCCTATGGTCAAAAGGCACCCTATCCCCTTGTCAAAAGGCACCCTATCCTATGGTCAAAAGGCACCCTATCCTATGGTCAAAAGGCACCCTATCCCCTTGTCAAAAGGCACCCTATCTCCTTGTCAAAAGGCACCCTATCCTATGGTCAAAAGGCACCCTATCATATGGTCAAAAGGCACCCTATCCTATGGTCAAAAGGCACCCTATCCCCTTGTCAAAAGGCACCCTATCTCCTTGTCAAAAGGCACCCTATCCTATGGTCAAAAGGCACCCTATCATATGGTCAAAAGGCACCCTATCCTATGGTCAAAAGGCACCCTATCCCCTGGTCAAAAGGCACCCTATCCTATGGTCAAAAGGCACCCTATCCCCTGGTCAAAAGGCACCCTATCCTATGGTCAAAAGGCACCCTATACCCTTGTCAAAAGGCACCCTATCCCCTGGTCAAAAGGCAACCTATCCTATGGTCAAAAGGCACCCTATCCCCTGGTCAAAAGGCACCCTATCCTATGGTCAAAAGGCACCCTATCCCCTGGTCAAAAGGCACCCTATCCTATGGTCAAAAGGCACCCTATCCTATGGTCAAAAGGCACCCTATCCCCTTGTCAAAAGGCACCCTATCCTATGGTCAAAAGGCACCCTATCCCCTTGTCAAAAGGCACCCTATCCTATGGTCATAAGGCACCCTATCCCCTGGTCAAAAGGCACCCTATCCCCTGGTCAGAAGGCACCCTATCCCCTGGTCAGAAGGAACTCTATCCCCTGGTCAGAAGGCACCCTATCCCCTGGTCAGAAGGCACCCTATCCCCTGGTCAGAAGGCACCCTATCCCCTGGTCAAAAGGCACCCTATCCCCTGGTCAGAAGGCACCCTATCCCCTGGTCAGAAGGCACCCTATCCCCTGGTCAGAAGGCACCCTATCCCCTGGTCAGAAGGCACCCTATCCTAGTAGTACTCTAGGAATAGGTTGCCATTTGGGATGCATCCTTTGTATAGATCCCTACTGTATTATACCCTGAAGGGAGGTTTGTTTGGCAATGTTTGTAATTGTATGCCTTTGATATACATTTGTATATTGAGAAGACAAGTGTTTTGAGTCAAGCTGTTTAATATCTTGCACTGTTCATAATGAGAACATCCTTTTCTGTACAGGCAGTGGTACTGTTTAAACATGGAGTTTCATCACTGTTCATAATGATAACATCCTTTTCTGTACAGGCAGTGGACTGTTTAAACATGGAGTTTCATCACTGTTCATAATGATAAAATCATTTTCTGTACAGGCAGTGATACTGTTTAAACAGTGGACATAGTGAGAAGGGTCAAAGCATGTACTTTGTTTTCCCTTTAATTCTCAAATGGCACCCTATTCCCTATGTAGTGCCCAATGGGCCCTGGTCAAAATAAGTGCACTATATAGGGAATAGGGTGCCATTTGGGATGTGTACGTTTGTTTGGTTTCATTAGTTTTGTTGTTCTAAGGTTTTTTTTACTAGACTGGTTGTTTTCTTTGTCTTGGCTTTTATTCAATAGTTTTTGTTTAATTTTCCGCTAGCTTGTGCTTGTATCAGAAGCATTCCCTATGAGCACAAGACGTTGAAAATACGTATTTTTGATTACGTCATTTCAACCAATTTTGCTCACTGGGTTTAGTGGTTTTGAAAATATATTTTCCAACCTGTCCATGCCCTGTAAAGTTTTCTGGACCTCTATGGAACGTTCTGGAACAGCGAGCGAGAGAGTGTGATTAAGCATACAGAAAGTACTGCATTTATTTATTCAGCACATTACAGGATGGACATAAAATTGTAATTAATTTATTGTACAAATGTAAGCAAAAAAGAAGCCTCTGTTTCAAATAAATGCCATAGTTTGTGAACTTCATTGTATTGTCTTTGGTCTGGTGGAAATGTCACACCTGCCATGTGATCTGGTCAACACTCTCAGCTGTAGTCATGTGATCTGGTCAACACTCACAGCTGTAGTCATGTGATCTGGTCAACACTCTCAGCTGTAGTCATGTGATCTGGTCAACACTCACAGCTGTAGTCATGTTATCTGGTCAACACTCACAGCTGTAGTCATGTGATCTGGTCAACACTCACAGCTGTAGTCATGTGATCTGGTCAACACTCACAGCTGTAGTCATGTGATCTGATCAACACTCACAGCTGTAGTCATGTGATCTGGTCAACACTCACAGCTGTAGTCATGTTATCTGGTCAACACTCACACCTGCCATGTTATCTGTTCAACACTCACAGCTGTAGTCATGTTATCTGGTCAACACTCACAGCTGTAGTCATGTTATCTGGTCAACACTCACACCTGCCATGTTATCTGGTCAACACTCACAGCTGTAGTCATGTTATCTGGTCAACACTCACAGCTGTAGTCATGTTATCTGGTCAACACTCACACCTGCCATGTTATCTGGTCAACACTCACAGCTGTAGTCATGTGATCTGGTCAACACTCACAGCTGTAGTCATGTGATCTGGTCAACACTCACAGCTGTAGTCATGTGATCTGGTCAACACTCACAGCTGTATATGTAATTACTGTAATCTATGGATAGTGTGGTACTTTACCTACCTTAGTTGAATCTTAGCCTAGTAACACCCTCTAGTGGTTTATATATAGCCTCATGTATCTTAGCCTAGTAACACCCTCTAGTGGTTTATAGTCTCATGTATCTTAGCCTAGTAACACCCTCTAGTGGTTTATATATAGTCTCATGTATCTTATCCTAGTTCTGTGAAGCCAAAATGCTGTGCCCATTAGTTTCTTACTATGCTAATAAATACTAATTATTTGGATGTCAGGGACAAGATTGTAGACCTATACAAGGCTGGAATGGGCTACAAGACCATCACCAAGCAGCTTGGTGAGAAGGTGACAACAGTTGGTGCGATTATTCGCAAATGGAAGAAACACAAAATAACTTTCAATCTCCCTCGGCCTGGGGCTCCATGCAAGATCTCACCTCGTGGAGTTGCAATGATCATGAGAACGGTGAGGAATCAGCCCAGAACTACACGGGAGGATCTTGTCAAGGCAGCTGGGACCATCGTCACCAAGAAAACAATCGGTAACACACTACGCCGTGAAGGACTGAAATCCTGCAGCGCCCGCAAGGTCCCCCTGCTCAAGAAAGCACATATACAGGCCCGTCTGAAGTTTGCCAATGAACATCTGAATGATTCAGAGGAGAACTGGGTAAAAGTGTTGTGGTCAGATGAGACCAAAATCAAGCTCTTTGGCATCAACTCAACTCGCCGTGTTTGGAGGAGGAGGAATGCTGCCTATGACCCCAAGAACACCATCCCCACCGTCAAACATGGAGGTGGAAACATTATGCTTTTGGGGTGTTTTTCTGCTAAGGGGACAGGACAACTTCACCGCATCAAAGGGACGATGGACGGGGCCATGTACCGTCAAATCTTGGGTGAGAACCACCTTCCCTCAGCCAGGGCATTGAAAATGGGTCGTGGATGGGTATTCCAGCATGACAATGACCCAAAACACACGGCCAAGGCAACAAAGGAGTGGCTCAAGAAGAAACACATTAAGGTGCTGGAGTGGCCTAGCCAGTCTCCAGACCTTAATCCCATAGAAAATCTGTGGAGGGAGCTGAAGGTTCGAGTTGCCAAACGTCAGCCTCGATACCTTAATGACTTGGAGAAGATCTGCAAAGAGGAGTGGGACAAAATCCCTCCTGAGATGTGTGCAAACCTGGTGGCCAACTACAAGAAACGTCTGACCTCTGTGATTGCCAACAAGGGTTTTGCCACCAAGTACTAAGTCATGTTTTGCAGAGGGGTCAAATACTTATTTCTCTCATTAAAATGCAAATCAATTCATAACATTTTTGACATGCGTTTTTCTGGATTTTTTTGTTGTTATTCTGTCTCTCACTGTTCAAATAAACCTACCATTAAAATTATAGACTGATCATGTCTTTGTCAGTGGGCAAACGTACAAAATCAGCAGGGGATCAAATACTTTTTTCCCTCACTGTACATTTAGGATAAATGAATAACTAGATATATATGGGGAAACATGAACGCACTAAACCATTTAAAACGGAAAATTAAATAATTCTGCAAAGGAAATGTAGCAAAGCAATTTATTTTGGTCCTGAATACAAAGTGTTATGTTTGGGGCAAATCCAATAGAACACACCACTGGCTGCATTATGTTATGGGTATGCTTGTAATTGTTAAGGACTGGGGAGTTTTTCAGGATAAAAAATAAATGGAATGGAGCTAAGCACATGCAAAATCCTAGATGAAAGCCTGGTTCAGTCTGCTTTCCACCAGACGCCGGGAGACGAATTCACCTTTCAGCAGGACAATAACCTAAAACACAAGGCCAAATATACACTGGAATTGTTACCAAGAAGACAGTGAATGTTCCTGAGTGGCCTAGTTACAGTTTTGACTTAAATCTACTTGAAAATCTGTGGCAAGACCTGAAAATGGTTGTCTAGCAATGATCAACAACCAATTTGACAGAGCTAGAAGAATTTTGAAAATAATAAATCGGCAAATATTGTACAATCCAGGTGTGCAAAGCTCTTAGAGAATTACCCAGAAAGACTCACAGCTGTAATCGCTGCCAAAGGTGCTTCTAATAGTATTGACTCAGGGGTGTGAGTACTTATGTAAATGAGATATTTCTGTATTTTAAAATGTCTAAAAATATGTTTTCACTTTGTCATTATGGGGTATTGTGTGTAGATGGGTGAGAAAAACAATATATTTAATCCATTTTGAATTCAGGCTGTAACACAACAAAATGTGGAATAAGTCAAGGGGTCTGAATACTTTCTGAAGGCCCTGTATAATGCTATAGTCCCCCTCCACAACAAACTATATTTGGTTAGTAGAGACCCTACTCAGTATTTCCCATCCCACTTTAGCTGAGACGGGTAGAAAAGGTTTCTATCTACAAGCCAATATGTATCCCATGTACAGTCTATTACAGTGTATTGCATTGGGGGCCATGGAGGGGGCGGAGAAGGAAGTGCTGATGGATATGTACAACACAGTCCCCTCCAAAACGAATCATATTTGGTTAGTATCAATCAATCAATCAAATATATTTATAAAGCCAGTTTTACATCAACAGATGTCAAAGTGCTATACAGAAACCCAGCCTAAAACCCCTCACATCAAGCAGATGTAGAGACCCTACTCAGTATTTCCCACTCACAGGTATAAAAGTTCTCTCTACAGCCCAATATTCTCAACATACCAGTGTAGATTTCTTTTGTATAATGTATAAAAATATATATATATATATATTAAACCATTGCCCAAATATTCCTTTTGAAGTGTATCCCTCATTTTAATCCGAAATGTACTATATAAATTCAAATAAATACAAAAAACAAACAAATATTATAAAAAAAACTAGTCAGGAAGATTCTGTATCTAGCTAGCAGGCTGGCTAGTCAGCGGTGTGTCTCCTCTCTGGAGATGATGGGCTCCATGGCTGGGGTGGCCGGAGCCATGTTCATTGGCTCCATGGCTGGGGTGGCCGGAGCCAGGTTCATTGGCTCCATGGCTGGGGTGGCCGGAGCCAGGTTCATTGGCACCATGGCACGTAAGTCATGTTAGCTTGCAAGCATGCTTGGTAGCTAACGTTAGCTAGCCAACTGGCAAGTGTTTTTTTTGTGCCTGCGACAAATGGCTGGCTAGCTAGCTAGCTTAAGAATGTTGGCTAACAATCTAGCGTGATATAATTGCATTAAAATCATACACAAAAAAAATTATTTGGTATATCATGTTATTGCTAGTTAGTTAGTCAATAGCTAATTGCTTAGTTTACGAAGTGCCACCATATCTGCTTAGCCATTGAGCTAGCTAAGATATCCAGCTAACGTTAGATACACTGCATGGCCAAAAGTATGTAGACAGTGACAGGTGTATAAAATCGAGCACACAGGCATGTAATCTCCATAGACCAACAAGTCAGTCAGATTTCTGCCCTGCTAGAGCTGCCCCGGTCAACTGATCTCTGCCCTGCTAGAGCTGCCCCGGTCAACTGATCTCTGCCCTGCTAGAGCTGCCCCGGTCAACTGATCTCTGCCCTGCTAGAGCTGCCCCGGTCAACTGATCTCTGCCCTGCTAGAGCTGCCCCGGTCAACTGATTTCTGCCCTGCTAGAGCTGCCCCGGTCAACTGATCTCTGCCCTGCTAGAGCTGCCCCGGTCAACTGATTTCTGCCCTGCTAGAGCTGCCCCGGTCAACTGATCTCTGCCCTGCTAGAGCTGCCCCGGTCAACTGATTTCTGCCCTGCTAGAGCTGCCCCGGTCAACTGTAAGTGCTGTTATTGTGAAGTGGAAACGTCTAGGAGCAACAATGGTAGGCCACACAAGCTCACAGAACGGGACTGCAGAGTGCTGTAGCGCGTAAAAATCATCTGTTCTCGGTTGCAACACTCACTACCGAGTTCCAAACTGTCTCTGGAAGCAACGTCAGCACAATAACTGTTTGCCGGGAGCTTCATGAAATGGGTTTCCATGGCCGAGCAGCCAAGCGTCCGCTGGAGTGGTGTAAAGCTCGCCGCCATTGGACTCTGGAGCAGTGGAAACGCGTTCTCTGGAGTGATGAATCACGCTTCACCATCTGGCAGTCCGACAGACTAATCTGGGTTTGGCGGATGCCAGGAGAACGCTACCTGCCCCAATGCATAGTGCCAACTGTAAAGTTTGGTGGAGGAGGAATAATGGTCTAGGGCTGTTTTTCATGGTTCGGTGTAGGCCCCTTAGTTCCAGTGAATGGAAATCAACGCTACAGCATACAATGACATTCTAGACGATTCTGTGCTTCCAACTTTGTGGCAACAGTTTGGGGAAGGCCCTTTCGTGTTTCAGAATGGCAATGCCCCCATGCACAAAGCGAGGTCCATACACAAATAGTTTGTCGAGATCGGTGTGGAAGAACTTGACTGGCCTGCACAGAGCCCTGACCTCAACCCCATCGAACACCTTTGGGATGAATTGGAATGCCGACTGCAAGTTGCCCATGATTTTGGAACGAGATGTTCGACGAGCAGGTGTCCACATACTTTTAGTCATGCAGTGTAGTTAACTAGCGTTGGATAACATAGCTGATGAATCAATCGGGTCAATCCAAGCTTAAGGATGTTTTGTCGACTCTTGTTGTTTTGACAACGTAACAATTATAGTAAGTACGCTAAGGGTGTTAGTTAAGTAAATATGTAGCCAAGGGCGGCTTCTTGGTTATGCTTAGCTAGCTAGTTAAGTAAATATGTAGCCAAGGGCGGCTTCTTGGTTATGCTTAGCTAGCTAGCTAAGTCAACTACCTCTGCCACATGTTAGCTAACGTGTTCACCATATATACTTCTATGGTTTCCACAAGCCCACCCTCTCCCACTTTCATGTAACTGACATGTTGTCTGTAACTCACCCTTTCTTTACCATACCAATAATCCAATATCAAGTTGTCTCAACAGGCAGAAGTAAACAGAAGTCTTCCCCAGAGAAGAAAACCTCTCTACAGAGCTCAGTGGACAGACCAGAGAGTCAGTCAGGGGGCTAATGATTGAAGATGAGGAGTTAGTGCTTCTAGAAGGCTCTTTGTTTTATCTCCTCTGTACTGACTGACCTGAAGGATGCGGAGAGGAGCTGCTAGCACAAGGTGAGCTGTCAAATCAAATCATATTTTATTTGCCACATGCGCTGAATACAACAGGTGTAGACCTTACAGTGAAATGCTTACTTACAAGCCCTTAACCAACAATGCAGTTTTTAAAAAAAAAAGAAGAAAAAAAAGTGATAAGTAAAAAAATACAAAATAGCAAATAATTAAAGAGCAGCAGTAAAATAAAATAACAATAGGGAAGCTATATACAGGGGGTACTGGTACAGAGTCAATGTGCGGGAGCATATGTTCTGTTTGTATTTTTGACTTTGTTTTGTTTCCCCCATATGTAACTCTGTGTTGTTGTTTTTATCACACTGCTTTGCTTTATCTTGGCCAGGTCGCAGTTGTAAATGAGAACTTGTTCTCAACTGGCTTACCTGGTAAAATAAAGGTGAAATAAAATAAAAATTAACAGGTTAGTCGAGGTAATTGAGGTAATATGGGTAGAGTTAAAGTGACTATACATAAATAATCAACAGAGTAGCAGCAGCGTACAAGAGGGAGTTGGGGTGGGGTGGGGTGGGGTGGGTGGGCAATGCAAATAGTCCGGGTAGCCATGATTAGCTGTTCAGAAGTCTTATGGCTTGAGGGTAGAAGCTGTCAAGAAACCTTTTGGACCTAGACTTGGCGCTCCGGTACCGCTTGCCGTGCGGTAGCAGAGAGAACAGTCTATGACTAGGGTGGCTGGAGTCTGTTTCCTCTGACACCGCCTGGTATAGAGGTCCTGGATGGCAGGAAGCTTGGCCCCAGTGATGTACTGGGCCGTACGCACTACCCTCTGTAGTGCCTTGCGGTCGGAGGCCAAGCAGTTGCCAAACCAGGAGGTGATGCAATCAATCAGGATGCTCTCGATGGTGCAGCTGTAGAACCTTTGGAGGATCTGAGGACCCATGCCAAATCTTTTCAGTCTCCTGAGGGGGAATAGGCTTTCTCGTGCCCGCTTCATGACTGTCTTGGTGTGTTTGGACCATGATAGTTTGTTGGTGATGTGGACACCAAGGAACTTGAAGCTCTCAACCTGCTCCACTACAGCCCCATCGATGAGAATGTGGGCGTGCTTGACCCTCCTTTTCCTGTAGTCCACGATCATCTCCTTTGTCTTGATCACGTTGAGGGAGAGGTTGTTATCCTGGCACCACACGGCCAGGTCTCTGACCTCCTCCCTATAGACTGTCTCATCATTGTCGGTGATCAGGCCTACCACTGTTGTGTCGTCGGCAATCTTAATGATGGTGTTGGAGTCGTGCCTGGCCATGCAGTCATGGGTGAACAGGGAGTACAGGAGGACTCTGATTACACACCCCTGATTATGTAACCCCTGATTACGTAACCCCTGATTACTGATTACGTAACCCCTGAGGTTACGCTGACCATGTTGAGGATCAGCGTGGCAGATGTGTTGTTACCTACCCTTACCACCTGGGGGCGGCCCGTCAGGAAGTCCAGGAATCAGTTGCAGAGGGAGGAGTTTAGTCCAAGGGTCCTTAGCTTAGTGATGAGCTTTGAGGGCACTATGGTGTTGAACGCTGAGCTGTAGTCAATGAATAACATTCTCACGTAGGTGTTCCTCTTGTCCAGGTGGGAAAGGGCAGTGTGGAGTGCAATAGAGATTGCATCATCTGTGGATCTGTTGGGGCGGTATGCAAATTGGAGTGGGTCTAGGGTTTCTGGGATAATGGTGTTGATGTGAGCCATGATCAGCCTTTCAAAACACTTCATGGCTACAGATGTGAGTGCTACGGCTTGGTAGTCATTTAGGCAGGTTATCTTAGTGTCCTTGGCCACAGGGACTATGGTGGTCTGCTTGACACATGTTAATATTACAGACTCAGTCAGGGACATGTTGAAAATGTCAGTGAAGACACTTGCCAGTTGGTCAGCGCATGCTCGGAGTACACTTCCTGGTAATCCGTCTGGCCCTGAGGCCTTGTGAATGTTGACCTGCTTAAAAGTCTTACTCACATCGGCTACGGAGAGCATGATCACATAGTCATCCGGAACAGCTGATGCTGTCATGCATGCTTCAGTGTTGCTTGCCTCGAAGCGAGCATAGAAATGATTTAGCTCATCTGGTAGGCTTGTGTCACTGGGCAGCTCGCGGCTGTGCTTCCCTTTGTAGTCTGTAATCGTTTTCAAGCCCTGCCACATCCGACGAGCGTCGGAGCCGGTGTAGTACGATTCAATCTTAGTCCTGTATTGACTCTTTGCCTGTTTGATGGTTCGTCGGAGGGCATAGTATGATTTCTTATAAGCGTCTGGGTTAGAGTCCTGCTCCTTGAAAGCGGCAGCTCTACCCTTTAGCTCAGTGCAGATGTTGCCTGTAATCCATGGCTTCTGGTTGGGATATGTACATACGGTCACAACGTCATTGATGCACTTATTGATGAAGCCAGTGACTGATGTGGTGTACTAGCTCTGTGCCACTGTGACAGCCAAACCTACATATTAGGAACTGGGGGGGGATTACTTTATCCTATCCCAGGTATTCCTTAAAGAGGTGGGGTTTCAAATGTCTCCGGAAGGTGGTGAGTGACTCCGCTGTCCTGGCGTCGTGAGGGAGCTTGTTCCACCATTGGGGTGCCAGAGCAGCGAACAGTTTTGACTGGGCTGAGTGGGAACTGTGCTTCCGCAGAGGTGCCGTTCCCCTCACAGCTCCGTAGGCAAGCACCATGGTCTTGTAGCAGATGCGAGCTTCAACTGGAAGCCAGTGAAGTGTGCGGAGGAGGGGGGTGACGTGAGAGAACTTGGGAAGGTTGAACACCAGACGGGCTGCGGCATTCTGGATGAGTTGTAGGGGTTTAATGGCACAGGCAGGGAGCCCAGCCAACAGCGAGTTGCAGTAATCCAGACGGGAGATGACAAGTGCCTGGATTAGGACCTGTGCCGCTTCCTGTGTAAGGCAGGGTCGTACTCTCCGAATGTTGTAGAGCATGAACCTACAGGATCGGGTCACCGCCATGATGTTAGCGGAGAACGACAGGGTGTTGTCCAGGGTCACGCCAAGGCTCTTCGCACTCTGGGAGGAGGACACAACAGAGTTGTCAACCGTGATGGCGAGATCATGGAACGGGCAGTCCTTCCCCGGGAGGAAGAGCAGCTCCGTCTTGCCAAGGTTCAGCTTGAGGTGGTAATCCGTCATCCATACTGATATGTCTGCCAGACATGCAGAGATGCGATTTGCCACCTGGTTATCAGAAGGGGGAAAGGAGAAGATTAGTTGTGTGTCGTCTGCGTAGCAATGATAGGAGAGGCCATGTGAGGATATGACAGAGCCAAGTAACTTGGTGTACAGCGAGAATAGGAGAGGGCCTAGAACTGAGCCCTGGGGGACACCAGTGGTGAGAGCACGTGGTGCGGAGACAGATTCTCGCCACGCCACTTGGTAGGAGTGACCGGTCACGTAGGACGCAATCCAAGAGTGAGCCGCGCCGGAGATGCCCAGCTCGGAGAGGGTGGAGAGGAGGATCTGATGGTTCACAGTATCAAAGGCAGCAGACAGGTCTAGAAGGACAAGAGCAGAGGAGAGAGAGTTAGCTTTAGCAGTGCGGAGAGCCTCCGTGACACAGAGAAAAGCAGTCTCAGTTGAATGACCAGTCTTGAAACCTGACTGGTTTGGATCAAGAAGGTCATTCTGAGAGAGATAGCAAGAGAGTTGGCTAAAGACGGCACGATCAATAGTTTTGGAGAGAAAAGAAAGAAGGGATACTGGTCTGTAGTTGTTGACATCAGAGGGATCGAGTGTTGGTTTTTTGAGAAGGGGTGCAACTCTCGCTCTCTTGAAGACGGAAGGGACATAGCCAGCGGTCAAGGATGAGTTGATCAGCGAGGTGAGGTAAGGGAGAAGGTCACCGGAGATGGTCTGGAGAAGAGAGGAGGGGATAGGGTCAAGCGGGCAGGTTGTTGGGCGGCCGGCCGTCACAAGTCGCAAGATTTTATCTGGAGAGAGAGGGGAGAAAGAAGTCAAAGCATAGGGTAGGGCAGTGTGAGCAGGACCAGCAGTGTCATTTGACTTAACAAACGAGGATTGGATGTCGTCAACCTTCTTTTCAAAATGGTTGACGAAGTCATCCACAGAGAGGGAGGAGTGGGGCGGAGGAGGATTCAGCAGGGAGGAGAAGGTGGCAAAGAGCTTCCTAGGGTTAGAGGCAGATGCTTGGAATTTAGAGTGGTAGAAAGTGGCCTTAGCAGCAGAAACATATTAAGAAAATGTAGAGAGGAGGGAGTGAAAAGATGCCAGGTCCGCAGGGAGTCTAGTTTTCCTCCATTTCCGCTCGGCTGCCCGGAGCCCTGTTCTGTGAGCTCGCAATGAGTCATCAAGCCACGGAGCTGGAGGGGAGGACCGAGCCGGCCGGGAGGATAGGGGACATAGAGAGTCAAAGGATGCAGAAAGGGAGGAGAGGAGGGTTGATGAGGCAGAATCAGGAGATTGGAGGGAGAAGGATTGAGCAGAGGGAAGAGATGATAGGATGGAAGAGGAGAGAGTAGCGGGAGAGAGAGAGCAAAGGTTGCGACGGCGCATTACCATCTGAGTAGGGGCAGAGTGAGTAGTGTTGGAGGAGAGCGAGAGAGAAAAGGATACAAAGTAGTGGTCGGAGACATGGAGGGGAGTTGCAGTGAGATTAGTAGAAGAACAGCATCTAGTAAAGATGAGGTCAAGCGTATTGCCTGCCTTGTGAGAAGGGGGGGACGGTGAGAGGGTGAGGTCAAAAGAGGAAAGGAGTGGAAAGAAGGAGGCAGAGAGAAATGAGTCAAAGGTAGACGTAGGGAGGTTGAAGTCCCCCAGAACTGTGAGGGGTGAGCCATCCTCAGGAAAGGAACTTATCAAGGCGTCAAGCTCATTTATGAACTCTCCAAGGGAACCTGGAGGGCGATAGATGACAAGGATGTTAAGCTTAAATGGGCTAGTGACTGTGACAGCATGGAATTCAAATGAGGAGATAGACAGATGGGTCAGGGGAAAAATAGAGAATGTCCACTTGGGAGAGATGAGGATTCCTGTGCCACCACCCCGCTGACCAGATGCTCTCGGGGTATGCGAGAACACATGGTCAGACGAGGAGAGAGCAGTAGGAGTAGCAGTGTTTTCAGTGGTAATCCATGTTGCCGTCAGCGCCAAGAAGTCGAGGGACTGGAGGGTAGCATAGGCTGAGATGAACTCTGCCTTGTTGGCAGCAGAACGGCAGTTCCAGAGGCTGCCTGAGACCTGGAACTCCACGTGGGTGGTGCGTGCAGGAACCACCAGGTTAGAGAGGCAGCAGCCATGCGGTGTGAGGCGTTTGTATAGCCTGTGCGGAGAGGAGAGAACAGGGATAGACAGAGGCATAGTTGACAGGCTGCAGAAAATGGCTACAATAATGCAAAGGAGATCGGAATGAAATGAACTAAACATCTGGGAAAGGAGATAGCGGGGCCTCCCTCACCACAACACCCAAATATAACTCTCCCAACTTCCACCTCAGAAACTATAATTGTTGTAAACTACAGT
>NW_025533492.1:745000-792500 GCF_020615455.1 Coregonus clupeaformis | reverse complement strand
TCTCTACAGCTGATCCTAGAGCGGCAGTCCTCTCTCTACAGCTGATCCTAGAGCGGCAGTCCTCTCTCTGCAGCTGATCCTAGAGCGGCAGTCCTCTCTCTACAGCTGATCCTAGAGCGGCAGTCCTCTCTCTGCAGCTGATCCTAGAGCGGCAGTCCTCTCTCTCTACAGCTGATCCTAGAGCGGCAGTCCTCTCTCTCTGCAGCTGATCCTAGAGCGGCAGGCCTCTCTCTCTACAGCTGATCCTAGAGCGGCAGTCCTCTCTCTCTACAGCTGATCCTAGAGCGGCAGTCCTCTCTCTACAGCTGATCCTAGAGCGGCAGTCCTCTCTCTGCAGCTGATCCTAGAGCGGCAGTCCTCTCTCTACAGCTGATCCTAGAGCGGCAGTCCTCTCTCTCTACAGCTGATCCTAGAGCGGCAGTCCTCTCTCTACAGCTGATCCTAGAGCGGCAGTCCTCTCTCTACAGCTGATCCTAGAGCGGCAGTCCTCTCTCTGCAGCTGATCCTAGAGTGGCAGTCCTCTCTCTCTACAGCTGATCCTAGAGCGGCAGTCCTCTCTCTACAGCTGATCCTAGAGCGGCAGTCCTCTCTCTACAGCTGATCCTAGAGCGGCAGTCCTCTCTCTCTGCAGCTGATCCTAGAGCGGCAGTCCTCTCTCTCTGCAGCTGATCCTAGAGCGGCAGTCCTCTCTCTCTGCAGCTGATCCTAGAGCGGCAGTCCTCTCTCTACAGCTGATCCTAGAGCGGCAGTCCTCTCTCTGCAGCTGATCCTAGAGCGGCAGTCCTCTCTCTCTGCAGCTGATCCTGGAGCGGCAGTCCTCTCTCTACAGCTGATCCTAGAGCGGCAGTCCTCTCTCTCTGCAGCTGATCCTGGAGCAGTACAGCACATCAGCACTCTGTTCGCTAGCTCACCTGATTTGTGTTGATTGACAGTTTGTTTGTCCAATCAGAGGGCCGAGTGTGGGCCGAGTTTGCATTTCACTAGCCAATCTGTTGCACGTTTTTTGTAAGGGCTACTGTCTCTGGCTGCGTGGAGACTCTGTGCCACCTGATCATTTCAAGTCATCAGTTTCAAGTCAAAGTCGAGTCTCAAACTCCAACTCCAACTCAAGTCTCAAGTCATTTTATTTTCTATCAAGTTGAGTCTCAAGTCAGACTGGAGTCCAAGACATGTGACTGGAGTCCAAGACATGTGACTGGAGTCCAAGACATGTGACTGGAGTCCAAGACATGTGACTGGAGTCCAAGACATGTGACTGGAGTCCAAGACATGTGACTGGAGTCCAATACATGTGACTGGAGTCCACACCACTGTGGGATGGTACTGTAGTAAAAACATGATGCAGCATATGATAGACGTTGTTCAAACATACAGCTAGTATTATTAGAGTAATGTGGGGGAGCCACTTCCTCCTCCTCTGTGACTGTAGTGTTCCACCAACTACAGCCCTGGTTTCCTCTGTGACTGTAGTGCTCCACCAACTACAGCCCTGGTTTCCTCTGTGACTGTAGTGTTCCACCAACTACAGCCCTGGTTTCCTCTGTGACTGTAGTGTTCCACCAACTACAGCCCTGGTTTTCTCTGTGACTGTAGTGCTCCACTAACTACAGCCCTTGTTTCCTCTGTGACTGTAGTGTTCCACTAACTA
This sequence comes from Coregonus clupeaformis, assembly GCF_020615455.1. Taxonomy (NCBI): domain Eukaryota; kingdom Metazoa; phylum Chordata; class Actinopteri; order Salmoniformes; family Salmonidae; genus Coregonus; species Coregonus clupeaformis. The sequence goes on along the minus strand of NW_025533492.1, from coordinate 790,852 downwards.
CAGCCCTGGTTTCCTCTGTGACTGTAGTGTTCCACTAACTACAGCCCTGGTTTCCTCTGTGACTGTAGTGCTCCACCAACTACAGCCCTGGTTTCCTCTGTGACTGTAGTGTTCCACCAACTACAGCCCTGGTTTCCTCTGTGACTGTAGTGTTCCACCAACTACAGCCCTGGTTTTCTCTGTGACTGTAGTGCTCCACTAACTACAGCCCTTGTTTCCTCTGTGACTGTAGTGTTCCACTAACTACAGCCCTGGTTTCCTCTGTGACTGTAGTGTTCCACTAACTACAGCCCTTTGTTTCCTCTGTGACTGTAGTGCTCCACTAACTACAGCCCTTGTTTCCTCTGTGACTGTAGTGCTACACCAACTACAGCCCTGGTTTCCTCTGTGACTGTAGTGCTCCACTAACTACAGCCCTTGTTTCCTCTGTGACTGTAGTGTTCCACTAACTACAGCCCTTGTTTCCTCTGTGACTGTAGTGTTCCACTAACTACAGCCCTTGTTTCCTCTGTGACTGTAGTGTTCCACCAACTACAGCCCTGGTTTCCTCTGTGACTGTGGTGCTCCACTAACTACAGCCCTGGTTTCCTCTGTGACTGTAGTGCTTCACCAACTACAGCCCTGGTTTCCTCTGTGACTGTAGTGCTACACCAACTACAGCGCTGGTTTCCTCTGTGACTGTAGTGTTCCACCAACTACAGCCCTGGTTTCCTCTGTGACTGTAGTGCTCCACTAACTACAGCCCTGGTTTTCTCTGTGACTGTAGTGCTCCACTAACTACAGCCCTGGTTTCCTCTGTGACTGTAGTGTTCCACCAACTACAGCCCTGGTTTCCTCTGTGACTGTAGTGTTCCACTAACTACAGCCCTGGTTTCCTCTGTGACTGTAGTGTTCCACTAACTACAGCCCTGGTTTCCTCTGTGACTGTAGTGTTCCACCAACTACAGCCCTGGTTTCCTCTGTGACTGTAGTGCTCCACCAACTACAGCCCTAGTTTCCTCTGTGACTGTAGTGCTCCACTAACTACAGCCCTGGTTTCCTCTGTGACTGTAGTGCTCCACCAACTACAGCCCTGGTTTCCTCTGTGACTGTAGTGTTCCACCAACTACAGCCCTGGTTTCCTCTGTGACTGTAGTGTTCCACCAACTACAGCCCTGGTTTCCTCTGTGACTGTAGTGCTCCACTAACTACAGCCCTTGTTTCCTCTGTGACTGTAGTGTTCCACTAACTACAGCCCTTGTTTCCTCTGTGACTGTAGTGTTCCACTAACTACAGCCCTTGTTTCCTCTGTGACTGTAGTGTTCCACCAACTACAGCCCTGGTTTCCTCTGTGACTGTGGTGCTCCACTAACTACAGCCCTGGTTTCCTCTGTGACTGTAGTGCTCCACCAACTACAGCCCTGGTTTCCTCTGTGACTGTAGTGCTACACCAACTACAGCCCTGGTTTCCTCTGTGACTGTAGTGTTCCACCAACTACAGCCCTGGTTTCCTCTGTGACTGTAGTGCTCCACTAACTACAGCCCTGGTTTTTTCTGTGACTGTAGTGCTCCACTAACTACAGCCCTGGTTTCCTCTGTGACTGTAGTGTTCCACCAACTACAGCCTTGGTTTCCTCTGTGACTGTAGTGTTCCACTAACTACAGCCCTGGTTTCCTCTGTGACTGTAGTGTTCCACTAACTACAGCCCTGGTTTCCTCTGTGACTGTAGTGTTCCACCAACTACATCCCTGGTTTCCTCTGTGACTGTAGTGTTCCACCAACTACAGCCCTGGTTTCCTCTGTGACTGTAGTGCTCCACTAACTACAGCCCTGGTTTCCTCTGTGACTGTAGTGCTCCACCAACTACAGCCCTGGTTTCCTCTGTGACTGTAGTGTTCCACCAACTACAGCCCTGGTTTCCTCTGTGACTGTAGTGTTCCACTAACTACAGCCCTGGTTTCCTCTGTGACTGTAGTGTTCCACTAACTACAGCCCTGGTTTCCTCTGTGACTGTAGTGTTCCCACCAACTACAGCCCTGGTTTCCTCTGTGACTGTAGTGCTCCACCAACTACAGCCCTGGTTTCCTCTGTGACTGTAGTGCTCCACTAACTACAGCCCTGGTTTCCTCTGTGACTGTAGTGCTCCACCAACTACAGCCCTGGTTTCCTCTGTGACTGTAGTGTTCCACCAACTACAGCCCTGGTTTCCTCTGTGACTGTAGTGCTCCACTAACTACAGCCCTGGTTTCCTCTGTGACTGTAGTGCTCCACTAACTACAGCCCTGGTTTCCTCTGTGACTGTAGTGCTCCACTAACTACAGCCCTGGTTTCCTCTGTGACTGTAGTGCTCCACCAACTACAGCCCTTGTTTCCTCTGTGACTGTAGTGCTCCACTAACTACAGCTCTTGGTCTTCCAGTTTGCTGTCATTGTCAGGTCCTTACTGCAAGGCCCCACTACTTCCACAAAACAGCATTCATCATGTTGCATCATTCAGCACAGAGCAGTTGGTGGTTCTGGCAGACATTTTCTCCATATCTGCCGTTGTTGTGAAACTTCCTTAATAACCTGTCACTATGACAACCCTAACTAAAACCCCCTGCTGTCTCTGCCTCATGTCTGTTTGGATGCAGAAGGTGTTTAAACGGTAGCTCCACTAACCCAGGACATACAGCACCTTCAGAAAGTATTCACACCCCTTGACTTTTTTCCACATTTTGTTGTTACAGGCTTTGCTTTTTCCAATTATATTTTTCAAGGTTGACCGTTAGCACGTTGGGCGCACCGCTTGGTATCACCTCATTAGTCAATATGGGTTTCACCTGTGCTGGTCCAGGTGATATTTAAGAGTGGCTGGCTCAGTGCTTCAGTTGTCTTGAGAGATGTGGAGGGTCAACACCTTTAGTTGGCTCTCCCTAGTAGATTTTTTAAATTTTTTTAAACAATCCTGTTATTTATTTATTGTTTGTTTATTTATTCTTCTTGGGCAAATTTAGTGGCTCATGGTGGGTGTCTTTTAGGTCCCAGTTGTTGTTGTTAGTTAACTTTCAGTGGACACCAGTGGACACCACGATGAGTGTCTTTCAGAACCCCACCTGTTTCGTTTTGGTTGTTGTTAGTGACTCTTTGTTACTGTAGTTTCCCCTTCAGTTTGAGCGGCAATTTTCAGTTTCTTGCTGAGGAATGAAACACAGCCTCAATTTTAAATGGATTTAATTGAGATTTTTCATCACTGGCCTACACACAATACCCCATAATGTCTGTGGAATTATATTTTTCGAAAATGTTCAAAATAATTAAAAATGAAAAGTTGAAATGTCTTGAGTGAACTGTTCAACCCCTTTTGTTATGGCAAGCCTAAATAGGTTCAGGAGTAAAAATGTGCTTAACAAGTCACATAATGTGGGCCTCCCGAGTGGAGCAGCGGTCTAAGGCACTGGAGTGCTTGAGGCGTCTCTACAGATCCGGGTTGGATCCCGGGCTGTGTTGCAGCCGACTGGGAGACCCATGAGGCGACGCACAATTGGCCCAGCGTCGTCTGGGTTAGGGGAGGGTTTGGCCAACCGGGATGTCCTTGTCCCATCGCGCTCTAGCGACTCCCTGTGGCGGGCCGGGCACATGCAAGCTGACTTCGGTTGCCAGTTGTACGGTGTTTCCTCCGACACATTGGTGCGGCTGGCTTCTGGGTTAAGGCAGCAGTGTGTCAAGAAGCAGTGCGGCTTGGCAGGGTCTTGTTTCGGAGGACGCGTGGCTCTCGACCGTCGCCTCTCCCGAGTCCGTAGGGGAGTTGCAGCGATGGGACAAGACTGTAACTACCAATTGGAAATCATGAAATTGGGGAGAAAAAGGGTAAAAAAATAAAAGTTTAATGGACTCTGTGTGCAATAATAGTGTTTAACATGAGATTTGAATGACTACCTCATCTCTGTACCCCACACATACAATTATCTGATGTGGGAACATTGCCTTAAAAAGCTGCATTGTCGACAACACGCGATCAGACTGAGTGTTTTATAAAGGTAGCTACACTGCTTAGCCCATGACATACCACATCTTTAAAAAAAAGGAGAGACTGGGTGAAACTGTGTCCTGACTGTTTATTTGTGTTGAGAGACTGGGTGAAACTGTATCCTTACTGTTTATCTGTGTTGAGAGACTGGGTGAAACTGTATCCTGACTGTTTATTTGTGTTGAGAGACTGGGTGAAACTGTATCCTGACTGTTTATTTGTGTTGAGAGACTGGGTGAAACTGTGTCCTGACTGTTTATCTGTGTTGAGAGACTGGGTGAAACTGTATCCTGACTGTTTATCTGTGTTGAGAGACTGGGTGAAACTGTGTCCTGACTGTTTATCTGTGTTGAGAGACTGGGTGAAACTGTATCCTGACTGTTTATTTGTGTTGAGAGACTGGGTGAAACTGTATCCTGACTGTTTATTTGTGTTGAGAGACTGGGTGAAACTGTATCCTGACTGTTTATCTGTGATGAGAGACTGGGTGAAACTGTGTCCTGACTGTTTATCTGTGTTGAGAGACTGGATGAAACTGTGTCCTGACTGTTTATCTGTGTTGAGAGACTGGGTGAAACTGTATCCTGACTGTTTATCTGTGATGAGAGACTGGGTGAAACTGTGTCCTGACTGTTTATCTGTGTTGAGAGACTGGGTGAAACTGTGTCCTGACTGTTTATCTGTGTTGAGAGACTGGGTGAAACTGTATCCTGACTGTTTATCTGTGTTGAGAGACTGGGTGAAACTGTGTCCTGACTGTTTATCTGTGTTGAGAGACTGGGTGAAACTGTATCCTGACTGTTTATCTGTGTTGAGAGACTGGGTGAAACTGTGTCCTGACTGTTTATCTGTGTTGAGAGACTGGGTGAAACTGTATCCTGACTGTTTATTTGTGTTGAGAGACTGGGTGAAACTGTGTCCTGACTGTTTATCTGTGTTGAGAGACTGGGTGAAACTGTATCCTGACTGTTTATTTGTGTTGAGAGACTGGGTGAAACTGTGTCCTGACTGTTTATCTGTGTTGAGAGACTGGGTGAAACTGTATCCTGACTGTTTATTTGTGTTGAGAGACTGGGTGAAACTGTGTCCTGACTGTTTATCTGTGTTGAGAGACTGGGTGAAACTGTATCCTGACTGTTTATTTGTGTTGAGAGACTGGGTGAAACTGTATCCTGACTGTTTATTTGTGTTGAGAGACTGGGTGAAACTGTATCCTGACTGTTTATTTGTGTTGAGAGACTGGGTGAAACTGTGTCCTGACTGTTTATTTGTGTTGAGAGACTGGGTGAAACTGTGTCCTGACTGTTTATTTGTGTTGAGAGACTGGGTGAAACTGTATCCTGACTGTTTATCTGTGTTGAGAGACTGGGTGAAACTGTATCCTGACTGTTTATTTGTGTTGAGAGACTGGGTGAAACTGTGTCCTGACTGTTTATTTGTGTTGAGAGACTGGGTGAAACTGTATCCTGACTGTTTATCTGTGTTGAGAGACTGGGTGAAACTGTGTCCTGACTGTTTATCTGTGTTGAGAGACTGGGTGAAACTGTATCCTGACTGTTTATCTGTGTTGAGAGACTGGGTGAAACTGTGTCCTGACTGTTTATCTGTGTTGAGAGACTGGGTGAAACTGTGTCCTGACTGTTTATCTGTGTTGAGAGACTGGGTGAAACTGTATCCTGACTGTTTATCTGTGTTGAGAGACTGGGTGAAACTGTATCCTGACTGTTCATCTGTGTTGAGAGACTGGGTGAAACTGTATCCTGACTGTTTATTTGTGTTGAGAGACTGGGTGAAACTGTGTCCTGACTGTTTATCTGTGTTGAGAGACTGGGTGAAACTGTATCCTGACTGTTTATCTGTGTTGAGAGACTGGGTGAAACTGTGTCCTGACTGTTTATCTGTGTTGAGAGACTGGGTGAAACTGTATCCTGACTGTTTATTTGTGTTGAGAGACTGGGTGAAACTGTGTCCTGACTGTTTATCTGTGTTGAGAGACTGGGTGAAACTGTATCCTGACTGTTTATTTGTGTTGAGAGACTGGGTGAAACTGTATCCTGACTGTTTATTTGTGTTGAGAGACTGGGTGAAACTGTATCCTGACTGTTTATTTGTGTTGAGAGACTGGGTGAAACTGTATCCTGACTGTTTATTTGTGTTGAGAGACTGGGTGAAACTGTGTCCTGACTGTTTATTTGTGTTGAGAGACTGGGTGAAACTGTATCCTGACTGTTTATCTGTGTTGAGAGACTGGGTGAAACTGTATCCTGACTGTTTATTTGTGTTGAGAGACTGGGTGAAACTGTATCCTGACTGTTTATTTGTGTTGAGAGACTGGGTGAAACTGTGTCCTGACTGTTTATCTGTGTTGAGAGACTGGGTGAAACTGTATCCTGACTGTTTATCTGTGTTGAGAGACTGGGTGAAACTGTGTCCTGACTGTTTATCTGTGTTGAGAGACTGGGTGAAACTGTATCCTGACTGTTTATTTGTGTTGAGAGACTGGGTGAAACTGTATCCTGACTGTTTATCTGTGTTGAGAGACTGGGTGAAACTGTATCCTGACTGTTTATTTGTGTTGAGAGACTGGGTGAAACTGTATCCTGACTGTTTATTTGTGTTGAGAGACTGGGTGAAACTGTGTCCTGACTGTTTATTTGTGTTGAGAGACTGGGTGAAACTGTATCCTGACTGTTTATCTGTGTTGAGAGACTGGGTGAAACTGTATCCTGACTGTTTATTTGTGTTGAGAGACTGGGTGAAACTGTATCCTGACTGTTTATCTGTGTTGGGAGACTGGGTGAAACTGTGTCCTGACTGTTTATCTGTGTTGAGAGACTGGGTGAAACTGTATCCTGACTGTTTATCTGTGTTGAGAGACTGGGTGAAACTGTGTCCTGACTGTTTATCTGTGTTGAGAGACTGGGTGAAACTGTATCCTGACTGTTTATTTGTGTTGAGAGACTGGGTGAAACTGTGTCCTGACTGTTTATCTGTGTTGAGAGACTGGGTGAAACTGTATCCTGACTGTTTATCTGTGTTGAGAGACTGGGTGAAACTGTGTCCTGACTGTTTATCTGTGTTGAGAGACTGGGTGAAACTGTATCCTAACTGTTTATTTGTGTTGAGAGACTGGGTGAAACTGTGTCCTGACTGTTTATCTGTGTTGAGAGACTGGGTGAAACTGTATCCTGACTGTTTATTTGTGTTGAGAGACTGGGTGAAACTGTATCCTGACTGTTTATTTGTGTTGAGAGACTGGGTGAAACTGTATCCTGACTGTTTATTTGTGTTGAGAGACTGGGTGAAACTGTATCCTGACTGTTTATTTGTGTTGAGAGACTGGGTGAAACTGTATCCTGACTGTTTATTTGTGTTGAGAGACTGGGTGAAACTGTATCCTGACTGTTTATTTGTGTTGAGAGACTGGGTGAAACTGTGTCCTGACTGTTTATCTGTGTTGAGAGACTGGGTGAAACTGTATCCTGACTGTTTATCTGTGTTGAGAGACTGGGTGAAACTGTGTCCTGACTGTTTATCTGTGTTGAGAGACTGGGTGAAACTGTATCCTGACTGTTTATTTGTGTTGAGAGACTGGGTGAAACTGTATCCTGACTGTTTATCTGTGTTGAGAGACTGGGTGAAACTGTGTCCTGACTGTTTATCTGTGTTGAGAGACTGGGTGAAACTGTATCCTGACTGTTTATTTGTGTTGAGAGACTGGTGAAACTGTGTCCTGACTGTTTATCTGTGTTGAGAGACTGGGTGAAACTGTATCCTGACTGTTTATCTGTGATGAGAGACTGGGTGAAACTGTGTCCTGACTGTTTATCTGTGTTGAGAGACTGGGTGAAACTGTATCCTGACTGTTTATCTGTGTTGAGAGACTGGGTGAAACTGTGTCCTGACTGTTTATCTGTGTTGAGAGACTGGGTGAAACTGTATCCTGACTGTTTATCTGTGTTGAGAGACTGGGTGAAACTGTATCCTGACTGTTTATTTGTGTTGAGAGACTGGGTGAAACTGTATCCTGACTGTTTATTTGTGTTGAGAGACTGGGTGAAACTGTGTCCTGACTGTTTATCTGTGTTGAGAGACTGGGTGAAACTGTATCCTGACTGTTTATCTGTGTTGAGAGACTGGGTGAAACTGTGTCCTGACTGTTTATCTGTGTTGAGAGACTGGGTGAAACTGTATCCTGACTGTTTATTTGTGTTGAGAGACTGGGTGAAACTGTGTCCTGACTGTTTATCTGTGTTGAGAGACTGGGTGAAACTGTATCCTGACTGTTTATTTGTGTTGAGAGACTGGGTGAAACTGTATCCTGACTGTTTATTTGTGTTGAGAGACTGGGTGAAACTGTATCCTGACTGTTTATTTGTGTTGAGAGACTGGGTGAAACTGTATCCTGACTGTTTATTTGTGTTGAGAGACTGGGTGAAACTGTGTCCTGACTGTTTATTTGTGTTGAGAGACTGGGTGAAACTGTATCCTGACTGTTTATTTGTGTTGAGAGACTGGGTGAAACTGTGTCCTGACTGTTTATTTGTGTTGAGAGACTGGGTGAAACTGTGTCCTGACTGTTTATTTGTGTTGAGAGACTGGGTGAAACTGTATCCTGACTGTTTATTTGTGTTGAGAGACTGGGTGAAACTGTGTCCTGACTGTTTATTTGTGTTGAGAGACTGGGTGAAACTGTATCCTGACTGTTTATTTGTGTTGAGAGACTGGGTGAAACTGTATCCTGACTGTTTATTTGTGTTGAGAGACTGGGTGAAACTGTATCCTGACTGTTTATCTGTGTTGAGAGACTGGGTGAAACTGTATCCTGACTGTTTATCTGTGTTGAGAGACTGGGTGAAACTGTGTCCTGACTGTTTATCTGTGTTGAGAGACTGGGTGAAACTGTGTCCTGACTGTTTATTTGTGTTGAGAGACTGGGTGAAACTGTATCCTGACTGTTTATCTGTGTTGAGAGACTGGGTGAAACTGTATCCTGACTGTTTATCTGTGTTGAGAGACTGGGTGAAACTGTATCCTGACTGTTTATTTGTGTTGAGAGACTGGGTGAAACTGTGTCCTGACTGTTTATCTGTGTTGAGAGACTGGGTGAAACTGTATCCTGACTGTTTATCTGTGTTGAGAGACTGGGTGAAACTGTATCCTGACTGTTTATCTGTGTTGGGAGACTGGGTGAAACTGTGTCCTGACTGTTTATCTGTGTTGAGAGACTGGGTGAAACTGTATCCTGACTGTTTATCTGTGTTGAGAGACTGGGTGAAACTGTGTCCTGACTGTTTATCTGTGTTGAGAGACTGGGTGAAACTGTATCCTGACTGTTTATTTGTGTTGAGAGACTGGGTGAAACTGTGTCCTGACTGTTTATCTGTGTTGAGAGACTGGGTGAAACTGTATCCTGACTGTTTATCTGTGTTGAGAGACTGGGTGAAACTGTGTCCTGACTGTTTATCTGTGTTGAGAGACTGGGTGAAACTGTATCCTGACTGTTTATTTGTGTTGAGAGACTGGGTGAAACTGTGTCCTGACTGTTTATCTGTGTTGAGAGACTGGGTGAAACTGTATCCTGACTGTTTATTTGTGTTGAGAGACTGGGTGAAACTGTATCCTGACTGTTTATTTGTGTTGAGAGACTGGGTGAAACTGTATCCTGACTGTTTATTTGTGTTGAGAGACTGGGTGAAACTGTATCCTGACTGTTTATTTGTGTTGAGAGACTGGGTGAAACTGTATCCTGACTGTTTATTTGTGTTGAGAGACTGGGTGAAACTGTATCCTGACTGTTTATTTGTGTTGAGAGACTGGGTGAAACTGTGTCCTGACTGTTTATCTGTGTTGAGAGACTGGGTGAAACTGTATCCTGACTGTTTATCTGTGTTGAGAGACTGGGTGAAACTGTGTCCTGACTGTTTATCTGTGTTGAGAGACTGGGTGAAACTGTATCCTGACTGTTTATTTGTGTTGAGAGACTGGGTGAAACTGTATCCTGACTGTTTATCTGTGTTGAGAGACTGGGTGAAACTGTATCCTGACTGTTTATTTGTGTTGAGAGACTGGGTGAAACTGTATCCTGACTGTTTATCTGTGTTGAGAGACTGGGTGAAACTGTGTCCTGACTGTTTATCTGTGTTGAGAGACTGGGTGAAACTGTATCCTGACTGTTTATCTGTGTTGAGAGACTGGGTGAAACTGTATCCTGACTGTTTATTTGTGTTGAGAGACTGGGTGAAACTGTATCCTGACTGTTTATCTGTGTTGAGAGACTGGGTGAAACTGTGTCCTGACTGTTTATCTGTGTTGAGAGACTGGGTGAAACTGTATCCTGACTGTTTATCTGTGTTGAGAGACTGGGTGAAACTGTGTCCTGACTGTTTATCTGTGTTGAGAGACTGGGTGAAACTGTATCCTGACTGTTTATTTGTGTTGAGAGACTGGATGAAACTGTGTCCTGACTGTTTATCTGTGTTGAGAGACTGGGTGAAACTGTATCCTGACTGTTTATCTGTGATGAGAGACTGGGTGAAACTGTGTCCTGACTGTTTATCTGTGTTGAGAGACTGGGTGAAACTGTATCCTGACTGTTTATTTGTGTTGAGAGACTGGGTGGAACTGTGTCCTGACTGTTTATCTGTGTTGAGAGACTGGGTGAAACTGTATCCTGACTGTTTATTTGTGTTGAGAGACTGGGTGAAACTGTATCCTGACTGTTTATTTGTGTTGAGAGACTGGGTGAAACTGTATCCTGACTGTTTATTTGTGTTGAGAGACTGGGTGAAACTGTATCCTGACTGTTTATTTGTGTTGAGAGACTGGGTGAAACTGTATCCTGACTGTTTATTTGTGTTGAGAGACTGGGTGAAACTGTGTCCTGACTGTTTATTTGTGTTGAGAGACTGGGTGAAACTGTATCCTGACTGTTTATTTGTGTTGAGAGACTGGGTGAAACTGTATCCTGACTGTTTATTTGTGTTGAGAGACTGGGTGAAACTGTATCCTGACTGTTTATTTGTGTTGAGAGACTGGGTGAAACTGTGTCCTGACTGTTTATTTGTGTTGAGAGACTGGGTGAAACTGTATCCTGACTGTTTATTTGTGTTGAGAGACTGGGTGAAACTGTATCCTGACTGTTTATTTGTGTTGAGAGACTGGGTGAAACTGTGTCCTGACTGTTTATTTGTGTTGAGAGACTGGGTGAAACTGTATCCTGACTGTTTATTTGTGTTGAGAGACTGGGTGAAACTGTATCCTGACTGTTTATTTGTGTTGAGAGACTGGGTGAAACTGTATCCTGACTGTTTATTTGTGTTGAGAGACTGGGTGAAACTGTATCCTGACTGTTTATTTGTGTTGAGAGACTGGGTGAAACTGTATTCTGACTGTGTATCTGTGTTGAGAGACTGGGTGAAACTGTATCCTGACTGTTTATCTGTGTTGAGAGACTGGGTGAAACTGTGTCCTGACTGTTTATCTGTGTTGAGAGACTGGGTGAAACTGTATCCTGACTGTTTATTTGTGTTGAGAGACTGGGTGAAACTGTATCCTGACTGTTTATCTGTGTTGAGAGACTGGGTGAAACTGTATCCTGACTGTTTATTTGTGTTGAGAGACTGGGTGAAACTGTATCCTGACTGTTTATTTGTGTTGAGAGACTGGGTGAAACTGTGTCCTGACTGTTTATTTGTGTTGAGAGACTGGGTGAAACTGTATCCTGACTGTTTATCTGTGTTGAGAGACTGGGTGAAACTGTATCCTGACTGTTTATTTGTGTTGAGAGACTGGGTGAAACTGTATCCTGACTGTTTATCTGTGTTGGGAGACTGGGTGAAACTGTGTCCTGACTGTTTATCTGTGTTGAGAGACTGGGTGAAACTGTGTCCTGACTGTTTATCTGTGTTGAGAGACTGGGTGAAACTGTATCCTGACTGTTTATCTGTGTTGAGAGACTGGGTGAAACTGTGTCCTGACTGTTTATCTGTGTTGAGAGACTGGGTGAAACTGTATCCTGACTGTTTATCTGTGTTGAGAGACTGGGTGAAACTGTGTCCTGACTGTTTATCTGTGTTGAGAGACTGGGTGAAACTGTATCCTGACTGTTTATTTGTGTTGAGAGACTGGGTGAAACTGTGTCCTGACTGTTTATCTGTGTTGAGAGACTGGGTGAAACTGTATCCTGACTGTTTATTTGTGTTGAGAGACTGGGTGAAACTGTATCCTGACTGTTTATTTGTGTTGAGAGACTGGGTGAAACTGTATCCTGACTGTTTATCTGTGTTGAGAGACTGGGTGAAACTGTATCCTGACTGTTTATTTGTGTTGAGAGACTGGGTGAAACTGTATCCTGACTGTTTATTTGTGTTGAGAGACTGGGTGAAACTGTATCCTGACTGTTTAATCTGTGTTGAGAGACTGGGTGAAACTGTATCCTGACTGTTTATCTGTGTTGAGAGACTGGGTGAAACTGTATCCTGACTGTTTATCTGTGTTGAGAGACTGGGTGAAACTGTATCCTGACTGTTTATTTGTGTTGAGAGACTGGGTGAAACTGTATCCTGACTGTGTATCTGTGTTGAGAGACTGGGTGAAACTGTATCCTGACTGTTTATCTGTGTTGAGAGACTGGGTGAAACTGTATCCTGACTGTTTATCTGTGTTGAGAGACTGGGTGAAACTGTATCCTGACTGTTTATCTGTGTTGAGAGACTGGGTGAAACTGTATCCTGACTGTTTATCTGTGTTGAGAGACTGGGTGAAACTGTGTCCTGACTGTTTATCTGTGTTGAGAGACTGGGTGAAACTGTATCCTGACTGTTTATTTGTGTTGAGAGACTGGGTGAAACTGTGTCCTGACTGTTTATCTGTGTTGAGAGACTGGGTGAAACTGTATCCTGACTGTTTATCTGTGTTGAGAGACTGGGTGAAACTGTGTCCTGACTGTTTATCTGTGTTGAGAGACTGGGTGAAACTGTATCCTGACTGTTTATTTGTGTTGAGAGACTGGGTGAAACTGTGTCCTGACTGTTTATCTGTGTTGAGAGACTGGGTGAAACTGTATCCTGACTGTTTATTTGTGTTGAGAGACTGGGTGAAACTGTATCCTGACTGTTTATTTGTGTTGAGAGACTGGGTGAAACTGTATCCTGACTGTTTATTTGTGTTGAGAGACTGGGTGAAACTGTATCCTGACTGTTTATTTGTGTTGAGAGACTGGGTGAAACTGTATCCTGACTGTTTATTTGTGTTGAGAGACTGGGTGAAACTGTATCCTGACTGTTTATTTGTGTTGAGAGACTGGGTGAAACTGTGTCCTGACTGTTTATCTGTGTTGAGAGACTGGGTGAAACTGTATCCTGACTGTTTATCTGTGTTGAAAGACTGGGTGAAACTGTATCCTGACTGTTTATTTGTGTTGAGAGACTGGGTGAAACTGTATCCTGACTGTTTATTTGTGTTGAGAGACTGGGTGAAACTGTGTCCTGACTGTTTATTTGTGTTGAGAGACTGGGTGAAACTGTATCCTGACTGTTTATCTGTGTTGAGAGACTGGGTGAAACTGTATCCTGACTGTTTATTTGTGTTGAGAGACTGGGTGAAACTGTATCCTGACTGTTTATCTGTGTTGAGAGACTGGGTGAAACTATATCCTGACTGTTTATCTGTGTTGAGAGACTGGGTGAAACTGTATCCTGACTGTTTATCTGTGTTGAGAGACTGGGTGAAACTGTGTCCTGACTGTTTATCTGTGTTGAGAGACTGGGTGAAACTGTATCCTGACTGTTTATTTGTGTTGAGAGACTGGATGAAACTGTGTCCTGACTGTTTATCTGTGTTGAGAGACTGGGTGAAACTGTATCCTGACTGTTTATCTGTGATGAGAGACTGGGTGAAACTGTGTCCTGACTGTTTATCTGTGTTGAGAGACTGGGTGAAACTGTATCCTGACTGTTTATTTGTGTTGAGAGACTGGGTGAAACTGTGTCCTGACTGTTTATCTGTGTTGAGAGACTGGGTGAAACTGTATCCTGACTGTTTATTTGTGTTGAGAGACTGGGTGAAACTGTATCCTGACTGTTTATTTGTGTTGAGAGACTGGGTGAAACTGTATCCTGACTGTTTATTTGTGTTGAGAGACTGGGTGAAACTGTATCCTGACTGTTTATTTGTGTTGAGAGACTGGGTGAAACTGTATCCTGACTGTTTATTTGTGTTGAGAGACTGGGTGAAACTGTGTCCTGACTGTTTATTTGTGTTGAGAGACTGGGTGAAACTGTATCCTGACTGTTTATTTGTGTTGAGAGACTGGGTGAAACTGTATCCTGACTGTTTATTTGTGTTGAGAGACTGGGTGAAACTGTGTCCTGACTGTTTATTTGTGTTGAGAGACTGGGTGAAACTGTATCCTGACTGTTTATTTGTGTTGAGAGACTGGGTGAAACTGTATCCTGACTGTTTATTTGTGTTGAGAGACTGGGTGAAACTGTATCCTGACTGTTTATTTGTGTTGAGAGACTGGGTGAAACTGTATCCTGACTGTTTATTTGTGTTGAGAGACTGGGTGAAACTGTATTCTGACTGTGTATCTGTGTTGAGAGACTGGGTGAAACTGTATCCTGACTGTTTATCTGTGTTGAGAGACTGGGTGAAACTGTATCCTGACTGTTTATTTGTGTTGAGAGACTGGGTGAAACTGTATCCTGACTGTTTATTTGTGTTGAGAGACTTGGTGAAACTGTGTCCTGACTGTTTATCTGTGTTGAGAGACTGGGTGAAACTGTGTCCTGACTGTTTATCTGTGTTGAGAGACTGGGTGAAACTGTGTCCTGACTGTTTATCTGTGTTGAGAGACTGGGTGAAACTGTGTCCTGACTGTTTATCTGTGTTGAGAGACTGGGTGAAACTGTATCCTGACTGTTTATCTGTGTTGAGAGACTGGGTGAAACTGTATCCTGACTGTTTATCTGTGTTGAGAGACTGGGTGAAACTGTATCCTGACTGTTTATTTGTGTTGAGAGACTGGGTGAAACTGTGTCCTGACTGTTCATCTGTGTTGAGAGACTGGGTGAAACTGTATCCTGACTGTTTATTTGTGTTGAGAGACTGGGTGAAACTGTGTCCTGACTGTTTATCTGTGTTGAGAGACTGGGTGAAACTGTATCCTGACTGTTTATCTGTGTTGAGAGACTGGGTGAAACTGTGTCCTGACTGTTTATCTGTGTTGAGAGACTGGGTGAAACTGTATCCTGACTGTTTATCTGTGTTGAGAGACTGGGTGAAACTGTGTCCTGACTGTTTATCTGTGTTGAGGGACTGGGTGAAACTGTATCCTGACTGTTTATTTGTGTTGAGAGACTGGGTGAAACTGTATCCTGACTGTTTATCTGTGTTGAGAGACTGGGTGAAACTGTATCCTGACTGTTTATTTGTGTTGAGAGACTGGGTGAAACTGTATCCTGACTGTTTATTTGTGTTGAGAGACTGGGTGAAACTGTGTCCTGACTGTTTATTTGTGTTGAGAGACTGGGTGAAACTGTATCCTGACTGTTTATCTGTGTTGAGAGACTGGGTGAAACTGTATCCTGACTGTTTATTTGTGTTGAGAGACTGGGTGAAACTGTATCCTGACTGTTTATCTGTGTTGGGAGACTGGTTGAAACTGTGTCCTGACTGTTTATCTGTGTTGAGAGACTGGGTGAAACTGTATCCTGACTGTTTATCTGTGTTGAGAGACTGGGTGAAACTGTGTCCTGACTGTTTATTTGTGTTGAGAGACTGGGTGAAACTGTATCCTGACTGTTTATTTGTGTTGAGAGACTGGGTGAAACTGTATCCTGACTGTTTATTTGTGTTGAGAGACTGGGTGAAACTGTGTCCTGACTGTTTATTTGTGTTGAGAGACTGGGTGAAACTGTATCCTGACTGTTTATTTGTGTTGAGAGACTGGGTGAAACTGTATCCTGACTGTTTATTTGTGTTGAGAGACTGGGTGAAACTGTATCCTGACTGTTTATCTGTGTTGAGAGACTGGGTGAAACTGTATCCTGACTGTTTATTTGTGTTGAGAGACTGGGTGAAACTGTATCCTGACTGTGTATCTGTGTTGAGAGACTGGGTGAAACTGTATCCTGACTGTTTATCTGTGTTGAGAGACTGGGTGAAACTGTATCCTGACTGTTTATTTGTGTTGAGAGACTGGGTGAAACTGTATCCTGACTGTTTATTTGTGTTGAGAGACTTGGTGAAACTGTGTCCTGACTGTTTATCTGTGTTGAGAGACTGGGTGAAACTGTGTCCTGACTGTTTATCTGTGTTGAGAGACTGGGTGAAACTGTGTCCTGACTGTTTATCTGTGTTGAGAGACTGGGTGAAACTGTGTCCTGACTGTTTATCTGTGTTGAGAGACTGGGTGAAACTGTATCCTGACTGTTTATCTGTGTTGAGAGACTGGGTGAAACTGTATCCTGACTGTTTATTTGTGTTGAGAGACTGGGTGAAACTGTATCCTGACTGTTTATTTGTGTTGAGAGACTGGGTGAAACTGTGTCCTGACTGTTCATCTGTGTTGAGAGACTGGGTGAAACTGTATCCTGACTGTTTATTTGTGTTGAGAGACTGGATGAAACTGTGTCCTGACTGTTTATCTGTGTTGAGAGACTGGGTGAAACTGTATCCTGACTGTTTATCTGTGTTGAGAGACTGGGTGAAACTGTGTCCTGACTGTTTATCTGTGTTGAGAGACTGGGTGAAACTGTATCCTGACTGTTTATCTGTGTTGAGAGACTGGGTGAAACTGTGTCCTGACTGTTTATCTGTGTTGAGAGACTGGGTGAAACTGTATCCTGACTGTTTATTTGTGTTGAGAGACTGGGTGAAACTGTATCCTGACTGTTTATCTGTGTTGAGAGACTGGGTGAAACTGTATCCTGACTGTTTATTTGTGTTGAGAGACTGGGTGAAACTGTATCCTGACTGTTTATTTGTGTTGAGAGACTGGGTGAAACTGTGTCCTGACTGTTTATTTGTGTTGAGAGACTGGGTGAAACTGTATCCTGACTGTTTATCTGTGTTGAGAGACTGGGTGAAACTGTATCCTGACTGTTTATTTGTGTTGAGAGACTGGGTGAAACTGTATCCTGACTGTTTATCTGTGTTGGGAGACTGGGTGAAACTGTGTCCTGACTGTTTATCTGTGTTGAGAGACTGGGTGAAACTGTATCCTGACTGTTTATCTGTGTTGAGAGACTGGGTGAAACTGTGTCCTGACTGTTTATCTGTGTTGAGAGACTGGGTGAAACTGTATCCTGACTGTTTATTTGTGTTGAGAGACTGGTGAAACTGTGTCCTGACTGTTTATCTGTGTTGAGAGACTGGGTGAAACTGTATCCTGACTGTTTATCTGTGTTGAGAGACTGGGTGAAACTGTGTCCTGACTGTTTATCTGTGTTGAGAGACTGGGTGAAACTGTATCCTGACTGTTTATTTGTGTTGAGAGACTGGGTGAAACTGTGTCCTGACTGTTTATCTGTGTTGAGAGACTGGGTGAAACTGTATCCTGACTGTTTATTTGTGTTGAGAGACTGGGTGAAACTGTATCCTGACTGTTTATTTGTGTTGAGAGACTGGGTGAAACTGTATCCTGACTGTTTATTTGTGTTGAGAGACTGGGTGAAACTGTATCCTGACTGTTTATTTGTGTTGAGAGACTGGGTGAAACTGTGTCCTGACTGTTTATTTGTGTTGAGAGACTGGGTGAAACTGTATCCTGACTGTTTATCTGTGTTGAGAGACTGGGTGAAACTGTATCCTGACTGTTTATCTGTGTTGAGAGACTGGGTGAAACTGTGTCCTGACTGTTTATTTGTGTTGAGAGACTGGGTGAAACTGTATCCTGACTGTTTATTTGTGTTGAGAGACTGGGTGAAACTGTATCCTGACTGTTTATTTGTGTTGAGAGACTGGGTGAAACTGTATCCTGACTGTTTATTTGTGTTGAGAGACTGGGTGAAACTGTATCCTGACTGTTTATTTGTGTTGAGAGACTGGGTGAAACTGTATTCTGACTGTGTATCTGTGTTGAGAGACTGGGTGAAACTGTATCCTGACTTTTTATCTGTGTTGAGAGACTGGGTGAAACTGTATCCTGACTGTTTATTTGTGTTGAGAGACTGGGTGAAACTGTATCCTGACTGTTTATTTGTGTTGAGAGACTTGGTGAAACTGTGTCCTGACTGTTTATCTGTGTTGAGAGACTGGGTGAAACTGTGTCCTGACTGTTTATCTGTGTTGAGAGACTGGGTGAAACTGTGTCCTGACTGTTTATCTGTGTTGAGAGACTGGGTGAAACTGTGTCCTGACTGTTTATCTGTGTTGAGAGACTGGGTGAAACTGTATCCTGACTGTTTATCTGTGTTGAGAGACTGGGTGAAACTGTATCCTGACTGTTTATCTGTGTTGAGAGACTGGGTGAAACTGTATCCTGACTGTTTATTTGTGTTGAGAGACTGGGTGAAACTGTGTCCTGACTGTTCATCTGTGTTGAGAGACTGGGTGAAACTGTATCCTGACTGTTTATTTGTGTTGAGAGACTGGATGAAACTGTGTCCTGACTGTTTATCTGTGTTGAGAGACTGGGTGAAACTGTATCCTGACTGTTTATCTGTGTTGAGAGACTGGGTGAAACTGTGTCCTGACTGTTTATCTGTGTTGAGAGACTGGGTGAAACTGTATCCTGACTGTTTATTTGTGTTGAGAGACTGGGTGAAACTGTGTCCTGACTGTTTATCTGTGTTGAGAGACTGGGTGAAACTGTATCCTGACTGTTTATTTGTGTTGAGAGACTGGGTGAAACTGTATCCTGACTGTTTATTTGTGTTGAGAGACTGGGTGAAACTGTATCCTGACTGTTTATTTGTGTTGAGAGACTGGGTGAAACTGTGTCCTGACTGTTCATCTGTGTTGAGAGACTGGGTGAAACTGTATCCTGACTGTTTATTTGTGTTGAGAGACTGGATGAAACTGTGTCCTGACTGTTTATCTGTGTTGAGAGACTGGGTGAAACTGTATCCTGACTGTTTATCTGTGTTGAGAGACTGGGTGAAACTGTGTCCTGACTGTTTATCTGTGTTGAGAGACTGGGTGAAACTGTATCCTGACTGTTTATCTGTGTTGAGAGACTGGGTGAAACTGTGTCCTGACTGTTTATCTGTGTTGAGAGACTGGGTGAAACTGTATCCTGACTGTTTATTTGTGTTGAGAGACTGGGTGAAACTGTATCCTGACTGTTTATCTGTGTTGAGAGACTGGGTGAAACTGTATCCTGACTGTTTATTTGTGTTGAGAGACTGGGTGAAACTGTATCCTGACTGTTTATTTGTGTAGAGAGACTGGTTGAAACGGTGTCCTGACTGTTTATTTGTGTTGAGAGACTGGGTGAAACTGTATCCTGACTGTTTATCTGTGTTGAGAGACTGGGTGAAACTGTATCCTGACTGTTTATCTGTGTTGAGAGACTGGGTGAAACTGTATCCTGACTGTTTATCTGTGTTGGGAGACTGGGTGAAACTGTGTCCTGACTGTTTATCTGTGTTGAGAGACTGGGTGAAACTGTATCCTGACTGTTTATCTGTGTTGAGAGACTGGGTGAAACTGTGTCCTGACTGTTTATCTGTGTTGAGAGACTGGGTGAAACTGTATCCTGACTGTTTATTTGTGTTGAGAGACTGGGTGAAACTGTGTCCTGACTGTTTATCTGTGTTGAGAGACTGGGTGAAACTGTATCCTGACTGTTTATCTGTGATGAGAGACTGGGTGAAACTGTGTCCTGACTGTTTATCTGTGTTGAGAGACTGGGTGAAACTGTATCCTGACTGTTTATTTGTGTTGAGAGACTGGGTGAAACTGTGTCCTGACTGTTTATCTGTGTTGAGAGACTGGGTGAAACTGTATCCTGACTGTTTATTTGTGTTGAGAGACTGGGTGAAACTGTATCCTGACTGTTTATTTGTGTTGAGAGACTGGGTGAAACTGTATCCTGACTGTTTATTTGTGTTGAGAGACTGGGTGAAACTGTATCCTGACTGTTTATTTGTGTTGAGAGACTGGGTGAAACTGTGTCCTGACTGTTTATTTGTGTTGAGAGACTGGGTGAAACTGTATCCTGACTGTTTATTTGTGTTGAGAGACTGGGTGAAACTGTATCCTGACTGTTTATTTGTGTTGAGAGACTGGGTGAAACTGTGTCCTGACTGTTTATCTGTGTTGAGAGACTGGGTGAAACTGTGTCCTGACTGTTTATTTGTGTTGAGAGACTGGGTGAAACTGTATCCTGACTGTTTATTTGTGTTGAGAGACTGGGTGAAACTGTATCCTGACTGTTTATTTGTGTTGAGAGACTGGGTGAAACTGTATCCTGACTGTTTATTTGTGTTGAGAGACTGGGTGAAACTGTATCCTGACTGTGTATCTGTGTTGAGAGACTGGGTGAAACTGTATCCTGACTGTTTATTTGTGTTGAGAGACTGGGTGAAAATGTATTCTGACTGTGTATCTGTGTTGAGAGACTGGGTGAAACTGTATCCTGACTGTTTATTTGTGTTGAGAGACTGGGTGAAACTGTATCCTGACTGTTTATTTGTGTTGAGAGACTTGGTGAAACTGTGTCCTGACTGTTTATCTGTGTTGAGAGACTGGGTGAAACTGTGTCCTGACTGTTTATCTGTGTTGAGAGACTGGGTGAAACTGTGTCCTGACTGTTTATCTGTGTTGAGAGACTGGGTGAAACTGTGTCCTGACTGTTTATCTGTGTTGAGAGACTGGGTGAAACTGTATCCTGACTGTTTATCTGTGTTGAGAGACTGGGTGAAACTGTATCCTGACTGTTTATTTGTGTTGAGAGACTGGGTGAAACTGTATCCTGACTGTTTATTTGTGTTGAGAGACTGGGTGAAACTGTGTCCTGACTGTTCATCTGTGTTGAGAGACTGGGTGAAACTGTATCCTGACTGTTTATTTGTGTTGAGAGACTGGGTGAAACTGTGTCCTGACTGTTTATCTGTGTTGAGAGACTGGGTGAAACTGTATCCTGACTGTTTATCTGTGTTGAGAGACTGGGTGAAACTGTGTCCTGACTGTTTATCTGTGTTGAGAGACTGGGTGAAACTGTATCCTGACTGTTTATTTGTGTTGAGAGACTGGGTGAAACTGTGTCCTGACTGTTTATCTGTGTTGAGAGACTGGGTGAAACTGTATCCTGACTGTTTATTTGTGTTGAGAGACTGGGTGAAACTGTATCCTGACTGTTTATTTGTGTTGAGAGACTGGGTGAAACTGTATCCTGACTGTTTATTTGTGTTGAGAGACTGGGTGAAACTGTATCCTGACTGTTTATTTGTGTTGAGAGACTGGGTGAAACTGTGTCCTGACTGTTTATTTGTGTTGAGAGACTGGGTGAAACTGTATCCTTACTGTTTATCTGTGTTGAGAGACTGGGTGAAACTGTATCCTGACTGTTTATTTGTGTTGAGAGACTGGGTGAAACTGTATCCTGACTGTTTATTTGTGTTGAGAGACTGGGTGAAACTGTGTCCTGACTGTTTATCTGTGTTGAGAGACTGGGTGAAACTGTATCCTGACTGTTTATCTGTGTTGAGAGACTGGGTGAAACTGTGTCCTGACTGTTTATCTGTGTTGAGAGACTGGGTGAAACTGTATCCTGACTGTTTATTTGTGTTGAGAGACTGGGTGAAACTGTATCCTGACTGTTTATCTGTGTTGAGAGACTGGGTGAAACTGTATCCTGACTGTTTATTTGTGTTGAGAGACTGGGTGAAACTGTGTCCTGACTGTTTATTTGTGTTGAGAGACTGGGTGAAACTGTGTCCTGACTGTTTATTTGTGTTGAGAGACTGGGTGAAACTGTATCCTGACTGTTTATCTGTGTTGAGAGACTGGGTGAAACTGTATCCTGACTGTTTATTTGTGTTGAGAGACTGGGTGAAACTGTATCCTGACTGTTTATCTGTGTTGGGAGACTGGGTGAAACTGTGTCCTGACTGTTTATCTGTGTTGAGAGACTGGGTGAAACTGTATCCTGACTGTTTATCTGTGTTGAGAGACTGGGTGAAACTGTGTCCTGACTGTTTATCTGTGTTGAGAGACTGGGTGAAACTGTATCCTGACTGTTTATTTGTGTTGAGAGACTGGGTGAAACTGTGTCCTGACTGTTTATCTGTGTTGAGAGACTGGGTGAAACTGTATCCTGACTGTTTATCTGTGTTGAGAGACTGGGTGAAACTGTGTCCTGACTGTTTATCTGTGTTGAGAGACTGGGTGAAACTGTATCCTAACTGTTTATTTGTGTTGAGAGACTGGGTGAAACTGTGTCCTGACTGTTTATCTGTGTTGAGAGACTGGGTGAAACTGTATCCTGACTGTTTATTTGTGTTGAGAGACTGGGTGAAACTGTATCCTGACTGTTTATTTGTGTTGAGAGACTGGGTGAAACTGTATCCTGACTGTTTATTTGTGTTGAGAGACTGGGTGAAACTGTATCCTGACTGTTTATTTGTGTTGAGAGACTGGGTGAAACTGTATCCTGACTGTTTATTTGTGTTGAGAGACTGGGTGAAACTGTATCCTGACTGTTTATTTGTGTTGAGAGACTGGGTGAAACTGTGTCCTGACTGTTTATCTGTGTTGAGAGACTGGGTGAAACTGTATCCTGACTGTTTATCTGTGTTGAGAGACTGGGTGAAACTGTGTCCTGACTGTTTATCTGTGTTGAGAGACTGGGTGAAACTGTATCCTGACTGTTTATTTGTGTTGAGAGACTGGGTGAAACTGTATCCTGACTGTTTATCTGTGTTGAGAGACTGGGTGAAACTGTATCCTGACTGTTTATTTGTGTTGAGAGACTGGGTGAAACTGTATCCTGACTGTTTATTTGTGTTGAGAGACTGGGTGAAACTGTGTCCTGACTGTTTATTTGTGTTGAGAGACTGGGTGAAACTGTATCCTGACTGTTTATCTGTGTTGAGAGACTGGGTGAAACTGTATCCTGACTGTTTATTTGTGTTGGGAGACTGGGTGAAACTGTGTCCTGACTGTTTATCTGTGTTGAGAGACTGGGTGAAACTGTATCCTGACTGTTTATCTGTGTTGAGAGACTGGGTGAAACTGTGTCCTGACTGTTTATCTGTGTTGAGAGACTGGGTGAAACTGTATCCTGACTGTTTATTTGTGTTGAGAGACTGGATCAAACTGTGTCCTGACTGTTTATCTGTGTTGAGAGACTGGGTGAAACTGTATCCTGACTGTTTATCTGTGATGAGAGACTGGGTGAAACTGTGTCCTGACTGTTTATCTGTGTTGAGAGACTGGGTGAAACTGTATCCTGACTGTTTATTTGTGTTGAGAGACTGGGTGAAACTGTGTCCTGACTGTTTATCTGTGTTGAGAGACTGGGTGAAACTGTATCCTGACTGTTTATTTGTGTTGAGAGACTGGGTGAAACTGTATCCTGACTGTTTATTTGTGTTGAGAGACTGGGTGAAACTGTATCCTGACTGTTTATTTGTGTTGAGAGACTGGGTGAAACTGTATCCTGACTGTTTATTTGTGTTGAGAGACTGGGTGAAACTGTGTCCTGACTGTTTATCTGTGTTGAGAGACTGGGTGAAACTGTGTCCTGACTGTTTATCTGTGTTGAGAGACTGGGTGAAACTGTATCCTGACTGTTTATCTGTGTTGAGAGACTGGGTGAAACTGTGTCCTGACTGTTTATCTGTGTTGAGAGACTGGGTGAAACTGTATCCTGACTGTTTATTTGTGTTGAGAGACTGGGTGAAACTGTGTCCTGACTGTTTATCTGTGTTGAGAGACTGGGTGAAACTGTATCCTGACTGTTTATCTGTGTTGAGAGACTGGGTGAAACTGTGTCCTGACTGTTTATCTGTGTTGAGAGACTGGGTGAAACTGTATCCTGACTGTTTATTTGTGTTGAGAGACTGGGTGAAACTGTGTCCTGACTGTTTATCTGTGTTGAGAGACTGGGTGAAACTGTATCCTGACTGTTTATTTGTGTTGAGAGACTGGGTGAAACTGTATCCTGACTGTTTATTTGTGTTGAGAGACTGGGTGAAACTGTATCCTGACTGTTTATTTGTGTTGAGAGACTGGGTGAAACTGTATCCTGACTGTTTATCTGTGTTGAGAGACTGGGTGAAACTGTATCCTGACTGTTTATTTGTGTTGAGAGACTGGGTGAAACTGTATCCTGACTGTTTATTTGTGTTGAGAGACTGGGTGAAACTGTGTCCTGACTGTTTATCTGTGTTGAGAGACTGGGTGAAACTGTATCCTGACTGTTTATCTGTGTTGAGAGACTGGGTGAAACTGTGTCCTGACTGTTTATCTGTGTTGAGAGACTGGGTGAAACTGTATCCTGACTGTTTATTTGTGTTGAGAGACTGGGTGAAACTGTATCCTGACTGTTTATCTGTGTTGAGAGACTGGGTGAAACTGTGTCCTGACTGTTTATCTGTGTTGAGAGACTGGGTGAAACTGTATCCTGACTGTTTATTTGTGTTGAGAGACTGGGTCAAACTGTGTCCTGACTGTTTATCTGTGTTGAGAGACTGGGTGAAACTGTATCCTGACTGTTTATCTGTGATGAGAGACTGGGTGAAACTGTGTCCTGACTGTTTATCTGTGTTGAGAGACTGGGTGAAACTGTATCCTGACTGTTTATTTGTGTTGAGAGACTGGGTGAAACTGTGTCCTGACTGTTTATCTGTGTTGAGAGACTGGGTGAAACTGTATCCTGACTGTTTATTTGTGTTGAGAGACTGGGTGAAACTGTATCCTGACTGTTTATTTGTGTTGAGAGACTGGGTGAAACTGTATCCTGACTGTTTATTTGTGTTGAGAGACTGGGTGAAACTGTATCCTGACTGTTTATTTGTGTTGAGAGACTGGGTGAAACTGTGTCCTGACTGTTTATTTGTGTTGAGAGACTGGGTGAAACTGTATCCTGACTGTTTATTTGTGTTGAGAGACTGGGTGAAACTGTATCCTGACTGTTTATTTGTGTTGAGAGACTGGGTGAAACTGTGTCCTGACTGTTTATTTGTGTTGAGAGACTGGGTGAAACTGTGTCCTGACTGTTTATCTGTGTTGAGAGACTGGGTGAAACTGTATCCTGACTGTTTATCTGTGTTGAGAGACTGGGTGAAACTGTGTCCTGACTGTTTATCTGTGTTGAGAGACTGGGTGAAACTGTATCCTGACTGTTTATTTGTGTTGAGAGACTGGATCAAACTGTGTCCTAACTGTTTATCTGTGTTGAGAGACTGGGTGAAACTGTATCCTGACTGTTTATCTGTGATGAGAGACTGGGTGAAACTGTGTCCTGACTGTTTATCTGTGTTGAGAGACTGGGTGAAACTGTATCCTGACTGTTTATTTGTGTTGAGAGACTGGGTGAAACTGTGTCCTGACTGTTTATCTGTGTTGAGAGACTGGGTGAAACTGTATCCTGACTGTTTATTTGTGTTGAGAGACTGGGTGAAACTGTATCCTGACTGTTTATTTGTGTTGAGAGACTGGGTGAAACTGTATCCTGACTGTTTATTTGTGTTGAGAGACTGGGTGAAACTGTATCCTGACTGTTTATTTGTGTTGAGAGACTGGGTGAAACTGTGTCCTGACTGTTTATCTGTGTTGGGAGACTGGGTGAAACTGTGTCCTGACTGTTTATCTGTGTTGAGAGACTGGGTGAAACTGTATCCTGACTGTTTATCTGTGTTGAGAGACTGGGTGAAACTGTGTCCTGACTGTTTATCTGTGTTGAGAGACTGGGTGAAACTGTATCCTGACTGTTTATTTGTGTTGAGAGACTGGGTGAAACTGTGTCCTGACTGTTTATCTGTGTTGAGAGACTGGGTGAAACTGTATCCTGACTGTTTATCTGTGTTGAGAGACTGGGTGAAACTGTGTCCTGACTGTTTATCTGTGTTGAGAGACTGGGTGAAACTGTATCCTAACTGTTTATTTGTGTTGAGAGACTGGGTGAAACTGTGTCCTGACTGTTTATCTGTGTTGAGAGACTGGGTGAAACTGTATCCTGACTGTTTATTTGTGTTGAGAGACTGGGTGAAACTGTATCCTGACTGTTTATTTGTGTTGAGAGACTGGGTGAAACTGTATCCTGACTGTTTATTTGTGTTGAGAGACTGGGTGAAACTGTATCCTGACTGTTTATTTGTGTTGAGAGACTGGGTGAAACTGTATCCTGACTGTTTATTTGTGTTGAGAGACTGGGTGAAACTGTATCCTGACTGTTTATTTGTGTTGAGAGACTGGGTGAAACTGTGTCCTGACTGTTTATCTGTGTTGAGAGACTGGGTGAAACTGTATCCTGACTGTTTATCTGTGTTGAGAGACTGGGTGAAACTGTGTCCTGACTGTTTATCTGTGTTGAGAGACTGGGTGAAACTGTATCCTGACTGTTTATTTGTGTTGAGAGACTGGGTGAAACTGTATCCTGACTGTTTATCTGTGTTGAGAGACTGGGTGAAACTGTATCCTGACTGTTTATTTGTGTTGAGAGACTGGGTGAAACTGTATCCTGACTGTTTATTTGTGTTGAGAGACTGGGTGAAACTGTGTCCTGACTGTTTATTTGTGTTGAGAGACTGGGTGAAACTGTATCCTGACTGTTTATCTGTGTTGAGAGACTGGGTGAAACTGTATCCTGACTGTTTATTTGTGTTGAGAGACTGGGTGAAACTGTATCCTGACTGTTTATCTGTGTTGAGAGACTGGGTGAAACTGTGTCCTGACTGTTTATCTTTGTTGAGAGACTGGGTGAAACTGTATCCTGACTGTTTATCTGTGTTGAGAGACTGGGTGAAACTGTGTCCTGACTGTTTATCTGTGTTGAGAGACTGGGTGAAACTGTATCCTGACTGTTTATTTGTGTTGAGAGACTGGATCAAACTGTGTCCTGACTGTTTATCTGTGTTGAGAGACTGGGTGAAACTGTATCCTGACTGTTTATCTGTGATGAGAGACTGGGTGAAACTGTGTCCTGACTGTTTATCTGTGTTGAGAGACTGGGTGAAACTGTATCCTGACTGTTTATTTGTGTTGAGAGACTGGGTGAAACTGTGTCCTGACTGTTTATCTGTGTTGAGAGACTGGGTGAAACTGTATCCTGACTGTTTATTTGTGTTGAGAGACTGGGTGAAACTGTATCCTGACTGTTTATTTGTGTTGAGAGACTGGGTGAAACTGTATCCTGACTGTTTATTTGTGTTGAGAGACTGGGTGAAACTGTATCCTGACTGTTTATTTGTGTTGAGAGACTGGGTGAAACTGTGTCCTGACTGTTTATTTGTGTTGAGAGACTGGGTGAAACTGTATCCTGACTGTTTATTTGTGTTGAGAGACTGGGTGAAACTGTATCCTGACTGTTTATCTGTGTTGAGAGACTGGGTGAAACTGTGTCCTGACTGTTTATTTGTGTTGAGAGACTGGGTGAAACTGTATCCTGACTGTTTATTTGTGTTGAGAGACTGGGTGAAACTGTATCCTGACTGTTTATCTGTGTTGAGAGACTGGGTGAAACTGTATCCTGACTGTTTATCTGTGTTGAGAGACTGGGTGAAACTGTATCCTGACTGTGTATCTGTGTTGAGAGACTGGGTGAAACTGTATCCTGATTGTTTATTTGTGTTGAGAGACTGGGTGAAACTGTATCCTGACTGTTTATTTGTGTTGAGAGACTGGGTGAAACTGTATCCTGACTGTTTATTTGTGTTGAGAGACTTGGTGAAACTGTGTCCTGACTGTTTATCTGTGTTGAGAGACTGGGTGAAACTGTGTCCTGACTGTTTATCTGTGTTGAGAGACTGGGTGAAACTGTGTCCTGACTGTTTATCTGTGTTGAGAGACTGGGTGAAACTGTGTCCTGACTGTTTATCTGTGTTGAGAGACTGGGTGAAACTGTATCCTGACTGTTTATCTGTGTTGAGAGACTGGGTGAAACTGTATCCTGACTGTTTATTTGTGTTGAGAGACTGGGTGAAACTGTATCCTGACTGTTTATTTGTGTTGAGAGACTGGGTGAAACTGTGTCCTGACTGTTCATCTGTGTTGAGAGACTGGGTGAAACTGTATCCTGACTGTTTATTTGTGTTGAGAGACTGGTGAAACTGTGTCCTGACTGTTTATCTGTGTTGAGAGACTGGGTGAAACTGTATCCTGACTGTTTATCTGTGTTGAGAGACTGGGTGAAACTGTGTCCTGACTGTTTATCTGTGTTGAGAGACTGGGTGAAACTGTATCCTGACTGTTTATTTGTGTTGAGAGACTGGGTGAAACTGTGTCCTGACTGTTTATCTGTGTTGAGAGACTGGGTGAAACTGTATCCTGACTGTTTATTTGTGTTGAGAGACTGGGTGAAACTGTATCCTGACTGTTTATTTGTGTTGAGAGACTGGGTGAAACTGTATCCTGACTGTTTATTTGTGTTGAGAGACTGGGTGAAACTGTATCCTGACTGTTTATTTGTGTTGAGAGACTGGGTGAAACTGTGTCCTGACTGTTTATTTGTGTTGAGAGACTGGGTGAAACTGTATCCTGACTGTTTATTTGTGTTGAGAGACTGGGTGAAACTGTATCCTGACTGTTTATTTGTGTTGAGAGACTGGGTGAAACTGTATCCTGACTGTTTATTTGTGTTGAGAGACTGGGTGAAACTGTATCCTGACTGTTTATTTGTGTTGAGAGACTGGGTGAAACTGTATCCTGACTGTTTATTTGTGTTGAGAGACTGGGTGAAACTGTATCCTGACTGTTTATTTGTGTTGAGAGACTGGGTGAAACTGTATCCTGACTGTTTATTTGTGTTGAGAGACTGGGTGAAACTGTATCCTGACTGTTTATTTGTGTTGAGAGACTGGGTGAAACTGTATCCTGACTGTTTATTTGTGTTGAGAGACTGGGTGAAACTGTATCCTGACTGTTTATTTGTGTTGAGAGACTGGGTGAAACTGTGTCCTGACTGTTTATCTGTGTTGAGAGACTGGGTGAAACTGTATCCTGACTGTTTATTTGTGTTGAGAGACTGGGTGAAACTGTGTCCTGACTGTTTATCTGTGTTGAGAGACTGGGTGAAACTGTATCCTGACTGTTTATTTGTGTTGAGAGACTGGGTGAAACTGTATCCTGACTGTTTATTTGTGTTGAGAGACTGGGTGAAACTGTATCCTGACTGTTTATCTGTGTTGAGAGACTGGGTGAAACTGTATCCTGACTGTTTATCTGTGTTGAGAGACTGGGTGAAACTGTGTCCTGACTGTTTATTTGTGTTGAGAGACTGGGTGAAACTGTATCCTGACTGTTTATTTGTGTTGAGAGACTGGGTGAAA
Source organism: Coregonus clupeaformis (assembly GCF_020615455.1). NCBI lineage: Eukaryota > Metazoa > Chordata > Actinopteri > Salmoniformes > Salmonidae > Coregonus > Coregonus clupeaformis. Next base: position 761,425 of record NW_025533492.1, on the reverse strand, counting down.
CTGTGTCCTGACTGTTTATCTGTGTTGAGAGACTGGGTGAAACTGTATCCTGACTGTTTATTTGTGTTGAGAGACTGGGTGAAACTGTGTCCTGACTGTTTATCTGTGTTGAGAGACTGGGTGAAACTGTATCCTGACTGTTTATCTGTGTTGAGAGACTGGGTGAAACTGTGTCCTGACTGTTTATCTGTGTTGAGAGACTGGGTGAAACTGTATCCTAACTGTTTATTTGTGTTGAGAGACTGGGTGAAACTGTGTCCTGACTGTTTATCTGTGTTGAGAGACTGGGTGAAACTGTATCCTGACTGTTTATTTGTGTTGAGAGACTGGGTGAAACTGTATCCTGACTGTTTATTTGTGTTGAGAGACTGGGTGAAACTGTATCCTGACTGTTTATTTGTGTTGAGAGACTGGGTGAAACTGTATCCTGACTGTTTATTTGTGTTGAGAGACTGGGTGAAACTGTATCCTGACTGTTTATTTGTGTTGAGAGACTGGGTGAAACTGTATCCTGACTGTTTATTTGTGTTGAGAGACTGGGTGAAACTGTGTCCTGACTGTTTATCTGTGTTGAGAGACTGGGTGAAACTGTATCCTGACTGTTTATCTGTGTTGAGAGACTGGGTGAAACTGTGTCCTGACTGTTTATCTGTGTTGAGAGACTGGGTGAAACTGTATCCTGACTGTTTATTTGTGTTGAGAGACTGGGTGAAACTGTATCCTGACTGTTTATCTGTGTTGAGAGACTGGGTGAAACTGTATCCTGACTGTTTATTTGTGTTGAGAGACTGGGTGAAACTGTATCCTGACTGTTTATTTGTGTTGAGAGACTGGGTGAAACTGTGTCCTGACTGTTTATTTGTGTTGAGAGACTGGGTGAAACTGTATCCTGACTGTTTATCTGTGTTGAGAGACTGGGTGAAACTGTATCCTGACTGTTTATTTGTGTTGAGAGACTGGGTGAAACTGTATCCTGACTGTTTATCTGTGTTGGGAGACTGGGTGAAACTGTGTCCTGACTGTTTATCTTTGTTGAGAGACTGGGTGAAACTGTATCCTGACTGTTTATCTGTGTTGAGAGACTGGGTGAAACTGTGTCCTGACTGTTTATCTGTGTTGAGAGACTGGGTGAAACTGTATCCTGACTGTTTATTTGTGTTGAGAGACTGGATCAAACTGTGTCCTGACTGTTTATCTGTGTTGAGAGACTGGGTGAAACTGTATCCTGACTGTTTATCTGTGATGAGAGACTGGGTGAAACTGTGTCCTGACTGTTTATCTGTGTTGAGAGACTGGGTGAAACTGTATCCTGACTGTTTATTTGTGTTGAGAGACTGGGTGAAACTGTGTCCTGACTGTTTATCTGTGTTGAGAGACTGGGTGAAACTGTATCCTGACTGTTTATTTGTGTTGAGAGACTGGGTGAAACTGTATCCTGACTGTTTATTTGTGTTGAGAGACTGGGTGAAACTGTATCCTGACTGTTTATTTGTGTTGAGAGACTGGGTGAAACTGTATCCTGACTGTTTATTTGTGTTGAGAGACTGGGTGAAACTGTGTCCTGACTGTTTATTTGTGTTGAGAGACTGGGTGAAACTGTATCCTGACTGTTTATTTGTGTTGAGAGACTGGGTGAAACTGTATCCTGACTGTTTATTTGTGTTGAGAGACTGGGTGAAACTGTGTCCTGACTGTTTATTTGTGTTGAGAGACTGGGTGAAACTGTATCCTGACTGTTTATTTGTGTTGAGAGACTGGGTGAAACTGTATCCTGACTGTTTATTTGTGTTGAGAGACTGGGTGAAACTGTATCCTGACTGTTTATTTGTGTTTGAGAGACTGGGTGAAACTGTATCCTGACTGTTTATTTGTGTTGAGAGACTGGGTGAAACTGTATCCTGACTGTGTATCTGTGTTGAGAGACTGGGTGAAACTGTATCCTGACTGTTTATTTGTGTTGAGAGACTGGGTGAAACTGTATCCTGACTGTTTATTTGTGTTGAGAGACTGGGTGAAACTGTATCCTGACTGTTTATTTGTGTTGAGAGACTTGGGTGAAACTGTGTCCTGACTGTTTATCTGTGTTGAGAGACTGGGTGAAACTGTGTCCTGACTGTTTATCTGTGTTGAGAGACTGGGTGAAACTGTGTCCTGACTGTTTATCTGTGTTGAGAGACTGGGTGAAACTGTGTCCTGACTGTTTATCTGTGTTGAGAGACTGGGTGAAACTGTATCCTGACTGTTTATCTGTGTTGAGAGACTGGGTGAAACTGTATCCTGACTGTTTATTTGTGTTGAGAGACTGGGTGAAACTGTATCCTGACTGTTTATTTGTGTTGAGAGACTGGGTGAAACTGTGTCCTGACTGTTCATCTGTGTTGAGAGACTGGGTGAAACTGTATCCTGACTGTTTATTTGTGTTGAGAGACTGGATGAAACTGTGTCCTGACTGTTTATCTGTGTTGAGAGACTGGGTGAAACTGTATCCTGACTGTTTATCTGTGTTGAGAGACTGGGTGAAACTGTGTCCTGACTGTTTATCTGTGTTGAGAGACTGGGTGAAACTGTATCCTGACTGTTTATTTGTGTTGAGAGACTGGGTGAAACTGTGTCCTGACTGTTTATCTGTGTTGAGAGACTGGGTGAAACTGTATCCTGACTGTTTATTTGTGTTGAGAGACTGGGTGAAACTGTATCCTGACTGTTTATTTGTGTTGAGAGACTGGGTGAAACTGTATCCTGACTGTTTATTTGTGTTGAGAGACTGGGTGAAACTGTATCCTGACTGTTTATTTGTGTTGAGAGACTGGGTGAAACTGTGTCCTGACTGTTTATTTGTGTTGAGAGACTGGGTGAAACTGTATCCTGACTGTTTATTTGTGTTGAGAGACTGGGTGAAACTGTATCCTGACTGTTTATTTGTGTTGAGAGACTGGGTGAAACTGTGTCCTGACTGTTTATTTGTGTTGAGAGACTGGGTGAAACTGTATCCTGACTGTTTATTTGTGTTGAGAGACTGGGTGAAACTGTATCCTGACTGTTTATTTGTGTTGAGAGACTGGGTGAAACTGTATCCTGACTGTTTATCTGTGTTGAGAGACTGGGTGAAACTGTATCCTGACTGTTTATTTGTGTTGAGAGACTGGGTGAAACTGTATTCTGACTGTTTATCTGTGTTGAGAGACTGGGTGAAACTGTATCCTGACTGTTTATCTGTGTTGAGAGACTGGGTGAAACTGTATCCTGACTGTTTATCTGTGTTGAGAGACTGGGTGAAACTGTGTCCTGACTGTTTATTTGTGTTGTGAGACTGGGTGAAACTGTGTCCTGACTGTTTATCTGTGTTGAGAGACTGGGTGAAACTGTATCCTGACTGTTTATTTGTGTTGAGATACTGGGTGAAACTGTATCCTGACTGTTTATTTGTGTTGAGAGACTGGGTGAAACTGTATCCTGACTGTTTATTTGTGTTGAGAGACTGGGTGAAACTGTATCCTGACTGTTTATTTGTGTTGAGAGACTGGGTGAAACTGTATCCTGACTGTTTATTTGTGTTGAGAGACTGGGTGAAACTGTATCCTGACTGTTTATTTGTGTTGAGAGACTGGGTGAAACTGTATCCTGACTGTTTATTTGTGTTGAGAGACTGGGTGAAACTGTATCCTGACTGTTTATTTGTGTTGAGAGACTGGGTGAAACTGTATCCTGACTGTTTATTTGTGTTGAGAGACTGGGTGAAACTGTATCCTGACTGTTTATTTGTGTTGAGAGACTGGGTGAAACTGTATCCTGACTGTTTATTTGTGTTGAGAGACTGGGTGAAACTGTGTCCTGACTGTTTATCTGTGTTGAGAGACTGGGTGAAACTGTATCCTGACTGTTTATTTGTGTTGAGAGACTGGGTGAAACTGTATCCTGACTGTTTATTTGTGTTGAGAGACTGGGTGAAACTGTATCCTGACTGTTTATTTGTGTTGAGAGACTGGGTGAAACTGTATCCTGACTGTTTATTTGTGTTGAGAGACTGGGTGAAACTGTATCCTGACTGTTTATTTGTGTTGAGAGACTGGGTGAAACTGTATCCTGACTGTTTATTTGTGTTGAGAGACTGGGTGAAACTGTGTCCTGACTGTTTATTTGTGTTGAGAGACTGGGTGAAACTGTATCCTGACTGTTTATTTGTGTTGAGAGACTGGGTGAAACTGTATCCTGACTGTTTATCTGTGTTGAGAGACTGGGTGAAACTGTGTCCTGACTGTTTATTTGTGTTGAGAGACTGGGTGAAACTGTATCCTGACTGTTTATTTGTGTTGAGAGACTGGGTGAAACTGTATCCTGACTGTTTATTTGTGTTGAGAGACTGGGTGAAACTGTATCCTGACTGTTTATTTGTGTTGAGAGACTGGGTGAAACTGTATCCTGACTGTTTATTTGTGTTGAGAGACTGGGTGAAACTGTATTCTGACTGTGTATCTGTGTTGAGAGACTGGGTGAAACTGTATCCTGACTGTTTATCTGTGTTGAGAGACTGGGTGAAACTGTATCCTGACTGTTTATTTGTGTTGAGAGACTGGGTGAAACTGTATCCTGACTGTTTATTTGTGTTGAGAGACTTGGTGAAACTGTGTCCTGACTGTTTATCTGTGTTGAGAGACTGGGTGAAACTGTGTCCTGACTGTTTATTTGTGTTGAGAGACTGGGTGAAACTGTATCCTGACTGTTTATTTGTGTTGAGAGACTGGGTGAAACTGTATCCTGACTGTTTATCTGTGTTGAGAGACTGGGTGAAACTGTGTCCTGACTGTTTATCTGTGTTGAGAGACTGGGTGAAACTGTATCCTGACTGTTTATTTGTGTTGAGAGACTGGGTGAAACTGTATCCTGACTGTTTATTTGTGTTGAGAGACTGGGTGAAACTGTATCCTGACTGTTTATTTGTGTTGAGAGACTGGGTGAAACTGTATCCTGACTGTTTATTTGTGTTGAGAGACTGGGTGAAACTGTATCCTGACTGTTTATCTGTGTTGAGAGACTGGGTGAAACTGTATCCTGACTGTTTATTTGTGTTGAGAGACTGGGTGAAACTGTATCCTGACTGTTTATTTGTGTTGAGAGACTGGGTGAAACTGTATCCTGACTGTTTATTTGTGTTGAGAGACTTGGTGAAACTGTGTCCTGACTGTTTATCTGTGTTGAGAGACTGGGTGAAACTGTGTCCTGACTGTTTATTTGTGTTGAGAGACTGGGTGAAACTGTGTCCTGACTGTTTATCTGTGTTGAGAGACTGGGTGAAACTGTGTCCTGACTGTTTATCTGTGTTGAGAGACTGGGTGAAACTGTATCCTGACTGTTTATCTGTGTTGAGAGACTGGGTGAAACTGTATCCTGACTGTTTATTTGTGTTGAGAGACTGGGTGAAACTGTATCCTGACTGTTTATTTGTGTTGAGAGACTGGGTGAAACTGTGTCCTGACTGTTTCATCTGTGTTGAGAGACTGGGTGAAACTGTATCCTGACTGTTTATTTGTGTTGAGAGACTGGTGAAACTGTGTCCTGACTGTTTATCTGTGTTGAGAGACTGGGTGAAACTGTATCCTGACTGTTTATCTGTGTTGAGAGACTGGGTGAAACTGTGTCCTGACTGTTTATCTGTGTTGAGAGACTGGGTGAAACTGTATCCTGACTGTTTATTTGTGTTGAGAGACTGGGTGAAACTGTGTCCTGACTGTTTATCTGTGTTGAGAGACTGGGTGAAACTGTATCCTGACTGTTTATTTGTGTTGAGAGACTGGGTGAAACTGTATCCTGACTGTTTATTTGTGTTGAGAGACTGGGTGAAACTGTATCCTGACTGTTTATTTGTGTTGAGAGACTGGGTGAAACTGTATCCTGACTGTTTATTTGTGTTGAGAGACTGGGTGAAACTGTGTCCTGACTGTTTATTTGTGTTGAGAGACTGGGTGAAACTGTATCCTGACTGTTTATTTGTGTTGAGAGACTGGGTGAAACTGTATCCTGACTGTTTATTTGTGTTGAGAGACTGGGTGAAACTGTATCCTGACTGTTTATTTGTGTTGAGAGACTGGGTGAAACTGTATCCTGACTGTTTATCTGTGTTGAGAGACTGGGTGAAACTGTATCCTGACTGTTTATTTGTGTTGAGAGACTGGGTGAAACTGTATCCTGACTGTTTATTTGTGTTGAGAGACTGGGTGAAACTGTATCCTGACTGTTTATTTGTGTTGAGAGACTGGGTGAAACTGTATCCTGACTGTTTATTTGTGTTGAGAGACTGGGTGAAACTGTATCCTGACTGTTTATCTGTGTTGAGAGACTGGGTGAAACTGTATCCTGACTGTTTATTTGTGTTGAGAGACTGGGTGAAACTGTGTCCTGACTGTTTATCTGTGTTGAGAGACTGGGTGAAACTGTATCCTGACTGTTTATTTGTGTTGAGAGACTGGGTGAAACTGTGTCCTGACTGTTTATCTGTGTTGAGAGACTGGGTGAAACTGTATCCTGACTGTTTATTTGTGTTGAGAGACTGGGTGAAACTGTATCCTGACTGTTTATTTGTGTTGAGAGACTGGGTGAAACTGTATCCTGACTGTTTATTTGTGTTGAGAGACTGGGTGAAACTGTATCCTGACTGTTTATCTGTGTTGAGAGACTGGGTGAAACTGTGTCCTGACTGTTTATTTGTGTTGAGAGACTGGGTGAAACTGTATCCTGACTGTTTATCTGTGTTGAGAGACTGGGTGAAACTGTGTCCTGACTGTTTATCTGTGTTGAGAGACTGGGTGAAACTGTATCCTGACTGTTTATTTGTGTTGAGAGACTGGGTGAAACTGTGTCCTGACTGTTTATCTGTGTTGAGAGACTGGGTGAAACTGTATCCTGACTGTTTATCTGTGTTGAGAGACTGGGTGAAACTGTGTCCTGACTGTTTATCTGTGTTGAGAGACTGGGTGAAACTGTATCCTAACTGTTTATTTGTGTTGAGAGACTGGGTGAAACTGTGTCCTGACTGTTTATCTGTGTTGAGAGACTGGGTGAAACTGTATCCTGACTGTTTATTTGTGTTGAGAGACTGGGTGAAACTGTATCCTGACTGTTTATCTGTGTTGAGAGACTGGGTGAAACTGTATCCTGACTGTTTATTTGTGTTGAGAGACTGGGTGAAACTGTATCCTGACTGTTTATTTGTGTTGAGAGACTGGGTGAAACTGTATCCTGACTGTTTATTTGTGTTGAGAGACTGGGTGAAACTGTATCCTGACTGTTTATTTGTGTTGAGAGACTGGGTGAAACTGTGTCCTGACTGTTTATCTGTGTTGAGAGACTGGGTGAAACTGTATCCTGACTGTTTATCTGTGTTGAGAGACTGGGTGAAACTGTGTCCTGACTGTTTATCTGTGTTGAGAGACTGGGTGAAACTGTATCCTGACTGTTTATTTGTGTTGAGAGACTGGGTGAAACTGTATCCTGACTGTTTATCTGTGTTGAGAGACTGGGTGAAACTGTATCCTGACTGTTTATTTGTGTTGAGAGACTGGGTGAAACTGTATCCTGACTGTTTATTTGTGTTGAGAGACTGGGTGAAACTGTGTCCTGACTGTTTATTTGTGTTGAGAGACTGGGTGAAACTGTATCCTGACTGTTTATCTGTGTTGAGAGACTGGGTGAAACTGTATCCTGACTGTTTATTTGTGTTGAGAGACTGGGTGAAACTGTATCCTGACTGTTTATCTGTGTTGGGAGACTGGGTGAAACTGTGTCCTGACTGTTTATCTTTGTTGAGAGACTGGGTGAAACTGTATCCTGACTGTTTATCTGTGTTGAGAGACTGGGTGAAACTGTGTCCTGACTGTTTATCTGTGTTGAGAGACTGGGTGAAACTGTATCCTGACTGTTTATTTGTGTTGAGAGACTGGATCAAACTGTGTCCTGACTGTTTATCTGTGTTGAGAGACTGGGTGAAACTGTATCCTGACTGTTTATCTGTGATGAGAGACTGGGTGAAACTGTGTCCTGACTGTTTATCTGTGTTGAGAGACTGGGTGAAACTGTATCCTGACTGTTTATTTGTGTTGAGAGACTGGGTGAAACTGTGTCCTGACTGTTTATCTGTGTTGAGAGACTGGGTGAAACTGTATCCTGACTGTTTATTTGTGTTGAGAGACTGGGTGAAACTGTATCCTGACTGTTTATTTGTGTTGAGAGACTGGGTGAAACTGTATCCTGACTGTTTATTTGTGTTGAGAGACTGGGTGAAACTGTATCCTGACTGTTTATTTGTGTTGAGAGACTGGGTGAAACTGTGTCCTGACTGTTTATTTGTGTTGAGAGACTGGGTGAAACTGTATCCTGACTGTTTATTTGTGTTGAGAGACTGGGTGAAACTGTATCCTGACTGTTTATTTGTGTTGAGAGACTGGGTGAAACTGTGTCCTGACTGTTTATTTGTGTTGAGAGACTGGGTGAAACTGTATCCTGACTGTTTATTTGTGTTGAGAGACTGGGTGAAACTGTATCCTGACTGTTTATTTGTGTTGAGAGACTGGGTGAAACTGTATCCTGACTGTTTATTTGTTTTGAGAGACTGGGTGAAACTGTATCCTGACTGTTTATTTGTGTTGAGAGACTGGGTGAAACTGTATTCTGACTGTGTATCTGTGTTGAGAGACTGGGTGAAACTGTATCCTGATTGTTTATTTGTGTTGAGAGACTGGGTGAAACTGTATCCTGACTGTTTATTTGTGTTGAGAGACTGGGTGAAACTGTATCCTGACTGTTTATTTGTGTTGAGAGACTTGGTGAAACTGTGTCCTGACTGTTTATCTGTGTTGAGAGACTGGGTGAAACTGTGTCCTGACTGTTTATCTGTGTTGAGAGACTGGGTGAAACTGTGTCCTGACTGTTTATCTGTGTTGAGAGACTGGGTGAAACTGTGTCCTGACTGTTTATCTGTGTTGAGAGACTGGGTGAAACTGTATCCTGACTGTTTATCTGTGTTGAGAGACTGGGTGAAACTGTATCCTGACTGTTTATTTGTGTTGAGAGACTGGGTGAAACTGTATCCTGACTGTTTATTTGTGTTGAGAGACTGGGTGAAACTGTGTCCTGACTGTTCATCTGTGTTGAGAGACTGGGTGAAACTGTATCCTGACTGTTTATTTGTGTTGAGAGACTGGATGAAACTGTGTCCTGACTGTTTATCTGTGTTGAGAGACTGGGTGAAACTGTATCCTGACTGTTTATCTGTGTTGAGAGACTGGGTGAAACTGTGTCCTGACTGTTTATCTGTGTTGAGAGACTGGGTGAAACTGTATCCTGACTGTTTATTTGTGTTGAGAGACTGGGTGAAACTGTGTCCTGACTGTTTATCTGTGTTGAGAGACTGGGTGAAACTGTATCCTGACTGTTTATTTGTGTTGAGAGACTGGGTGAAACTGTATCCTGACTGTTTATTTGTGTTGAGAGACTGGGTGAAACTGTATCCTGACTGTTTATTTGTGTTGAGAGACTGGGTGAAACTGTATCCTGACTGTTTATTTGTGTTGAGAGACTGGGTGAAACTGTGTCCTGACTGTTTATTTGTGTTGAGAGACTGGGTGAAACTGTATCCTGACTGTTTATTTGTGTTGAGAGACTGGGTGAAACTGTATCCTGACTGTTTATTTGTGTTGAGAGACTGGGTGAAACTGTGTCCTGACTGTTTATTTGTGTTGAGAGACTGGGTGAAACTGTATCCTGACTGTTTATTTGTGTTGAGAGACTGGGTGAAACTGTATCCTGACTGTTTATTTGTGTTGAGAGACTGGGTGAAACTGTATCCTGACTGTTTATTTGTGTTGAGAGACTGGGTGAAACTGTATCCTGACTGTTTATTTGTGTTGAGAGACTGGGTGAAACTGTATTCTGACTGTTTATCTGTGTTGAGAGACTGGGTGAAACTGTATCCTGACTGTTTATCTGTGTTGAGAGACTGGGTGAAACTGTATCCTGACTGTTTATCTGTGTTGAGAGACTGGGTGAAACTGTGTCCTGACTGTTTATTTGTGTTGTGAGACTGGGTGAAACTGTGTCCTGACTGTTTATCTGTGTTGAGAGACTGGGTGAAACTGTATCCTGACTGTTTATTTGTGTTGAGATACTGGGTGAAACTGTATCCTGACTGTTTATTTGTGTTGAGAGACTGGGTGAAACTGTGTCCTGACTGTTTATTTGTGTTGAGAGACTGGGTGAAACTGTATCCTGACTGTTTATTTGTGTTGAGAGACTGGGTGAAACTGTATCCTGACTGTTTATTTGTGTTGAGAGACTGGGTGAAACTGTATCCTGACTGTTTATTTGTGTTGAGAGACTGGGTGAAACTGTATCCTGACTGTTTATTTGTGTTGAGAGACTGGGTGAAACTGTATCCTGACTGTTTATTTGTGTTGAGAGACTGGGTGAAACTGTATCCTGACTGTTTATTTGTGTTGAGAGACAGGGTGAAACTGTATCCTGACTGTTTATTTGTGTTGAGAGACTGGGTGAAACTGTATCCTGACTGTTTATTTGTGTTGAGAGACTGGGTGAAACTGTGTCCTGACTGTTTATCTGTGTTGAGAGACTGGGTGAAACTGTATCCTGACTGTTTATTTGTGTTGAGAGACTGGGTGAAACTGTGTCCTGACTGTTTATCTGTGTTGAGAGACTGGGTGAAACTGTATCCTGACTGTTTATTTGTGTTGAGAGACTGGGTGAAACTGTATCCTGACTGTTTATCTGTGTTGAGAGACTGGGTGAAACTGTATCCTGACTGTTTATTTGTGTTGAGAGACTGGGTGAAACTGTATCCTGACTGTTTATTTGTGTTGAGAGACTGGGTGAAACTGTATCCTGACTGTTTATCTGTGTTGAGAGACTGGGTGAAACTGTATCCTGACTGTTTATCTGTGTTGAGAGACTGGGTGAAACTGTATCCTGACTGTTTATTTGTGTTGAGAGACTGGGTGAAACTGTATCCTGACTGTTTATTTGTGTTGAGAGACTGGGTGAAACTGTATCCTGACTGTTTATCTGTGTTGAGAGACTGGGTGAAACTGTATCCTGACTGTTTATCTGTGTTGAGAGACTGGGTGAAACTGTATCCTGACTGTTTATTTGTGTTGAGAGACTGGGTGAAACTGTATCCTGACTGTTTATTTGTGTTGAGAGACTGGGTGAAACTGTATCCTGACTGTTTATCTGTGTTGAGAGACTGGGTGAAACTGTATCCTGACTGTTTATCTGTGTTGAGAGACTGGGGTGAAACTGTATCCTGACTGTTTATCTGTGTTGAGAGACTGGGTGAAACTGTATCCTGACTGTTTATTTGTGTTGAGAGACTGGGTGAAACTGTATCCTGACTGTTTATCTGTGTTGAGAGACTGGGTGAAACTGTATCCTGACTGTTTATCTGTGTTGAGAGACTGGGTGAAACTGTATCCTGACTGTTTATTTGTGTTTAGAGACTGGGTGAAACTGTGTCCTGACTGTTTATCTGTGTTGAGAGACTGGGTGAAACTGTATCCTGACTGTTTATCTGTGTTGAGAGACTGGGTGAAACTGTATCCTGTGAGACTGTGGCATGTAGGGCTCCTCTCTTGAACGGTAAATATGTCTGTAGCACACGGAGGCAACACATTAAAGGCCCCAGACATGGTAAATATGTCTGTAGCACACGGAGGCAACACATTAAAGCCCCCAGACATGAGTCACAACCCAACCAGCTGGAGGAGAGAAGGAGGAACGTTCTTCATTTCATCAAGCTGCCTTATCTACAGTATTACTCATCTGAGCCACATGCCTCTAGTCTTAATCTTCCAGTAACTTTGAAGTGAAAGTTCATCATGTTTTCGTTTTGACTGAAGTAGAAATCACCCTGTTTGAACATATTGTAATTCCCCCATGTTAGGAGAGCCAGTCTGTGTGTAATATCATTTCCCCACGTTCTATAGCGAAAGGCCAGCAAGATGTCACTACATGTCTACCAGGGTATATTTAGGCTCCACATCAGTTGAGACATGCAGAAAGCTGATGATGGGGTGGATCTGATGGAGAGATTCTCTCTGACGCTTTCGAAACTAAAGACTGTCACTTTCAAACAAGCCACATTTTTTACCAGTGTCACAAAGCTAATCTAGGTCAGAAAGGAAAGCCCATTGTTTTATAGTTTATATATATAGATATATAGTTTATATATATAGCTGTCCATGTGGGCAGACGGACAGAGGAGGAAAGATTGAGATCGACTCAGTTCTAAGAACAGACTGAGGTTGCATGGTAACGTGGCTGAACGCCATATCTGTCGTTGTTCACATTCAATCAGACCTCCCTTCCCTTTGTTAGTTGTGTTTAGAGGAAATGTAGCTCTAGTTGTCATCACCACCCACCAGCTCTTATCAATCTCTCAGGCTTCCCTCTACTCTCCACACTCTGCAGAGAGTTGGATAATTATAACCTGTCAACTGCTCAAACCATAGCCACCTTCTGAAAATAAAATAAGAACTCTCTCAAAAGCCCCGTCTCTCCTCGTGTCTGGGTTGGCAGGATGGAGAGTGGCACCCTATAAATGCCATTTCGGACGCAAACTTGTTGATCTACCACTCGATCTGTGACATAACAAAACGTCTAGTTCGTACCAAGCTAGTCTGCGACACCAGGACTTGGGATGTGTTTGATATTATGGCACCCTATTCACCATGTAGTGCACTTATTTTGACCAAAGGCCAGAGATCAGTTGGTCTGCTAGTTTTATTCCGCTGTCTAGTATCAAGCCGGTTTACACCGTAGATTGCCAGTTTGCTTGTCCAATCAGTGGGCCAAGCGTGTGATTCACTCACGGCTACTGTCTCTGGCTGCGTGGAGAGTAATCCACAGAGACTCTGTGCCACAAAATGAGTGACAAAATGTTACAACACCTGGACAGATCATTTCAAGTCATCGGTCTCAAGTCAAAGTCGAGTCTCGAGTCTTGGGGCTTATTGGGAAAATGTTCTCGAGTCTTGGGGCTTATTGGGAAAATGTTCTCAACTCCTGTGGCTGGACGCCGCTCGGGCCAAATGGATGTTTCCCCATCATCTGTCCCTATCCGAACGGCCTGTGCTACCTGGAACTCACCTGCCAAGGAAGTCGTCTCCATCTGCTTCTCCTCCTCCATCCTGTAGTGGAGTAGACAGAGAACAGCAAGAAGAGTGTTCCAATCAGCGCTGGTCCCATGTCACAAGTCGTGTTGCTAAGCGGACGTGCTAGCAGCGAGAGGTTCAGAGCAGATTGACATAAGGAATAGCTTCGCTGCACTGGTGCCTGATCTACCTGCGCCTTCATCTCTGGGACTGCCTGTGTCTGGGACTGCCTGTGTCTGGTACTGCCTGTGTCTGGGACTGCCTGTCTCTGGGACTGCCTATGTCTGGGTCGGTGGTGCTGACTCCAACTACGCTGACTCCAGGAGCGGCTTCGTCGTTGAGTTCGGCTCCTATCCCTCTCTCTGTATCTGACGGGGCACTGCCTGCTGTGGGAGGTCTGGACCTATATATAATAGCTCAAAATATAGCTTTTTGGTCTAAACTCCACTCACCGTGTTTGGAGGAAGAAGAAGGATGAGTACAACCCCAAGAACACCATCCCAACCGTGAAGCATGGAGGTGGAAACATCATTCTTTGGGGATACTTTTCTGCAAAGGGGACAGGACGACTGCACCGTATTGAGGGGAGGATGGATGGGGCCATGTATCGCGAGATCTTGGCCAACAACCTCCTTCCCTCAGTAAGAGCATTGAAGATGGGTCGTGGCTGGGTCTTCCAGCATGACAACGACCCGAAACACACAGCCAGGGCAACTAAGGAGTGGCTCCGTAAGAAGCATCTCAAGGTCCTGGAGTGGCCTAGCCAGTCTCCAGACCTGAACCCAAGAGAAAATCTTTGGAGGGAGCTGAAAGTCCGTATTGCCCAGCGACAGCCCCGAAACCTGAAGGATCTGGAGGTCTGTATGGAGGAGTGGGCCAAAATCCCTGCTGCAGTGTGTGCAAACCTGGTCAAGACCTACAGGAAACGTATGATCTCTGTAATTGCAAACAAAGGTTTCTGTACCAAATATTAGGTTCTGCTTTTCTGATGTATCAAATACTTATGTCATGCAATAAAATGCAAATGAATTACTTAAAAATCTTACAATGTGATTTTCTGGATTTTTGTTTTAGATTCCGTCTCTCACAGTTGAAGTGTACCTATGATAAAAATGACAGACCTCTACATGCTTTGTAAGTAGGAAAACCTGCAAAATCGGCAGTGTATCAAATACTTGTTCTCCCCACTGTAGGTGTATAGTTTGTTAAACGTAGCAATCAATGGTATTTGCTTGGCATACATTTTAAAGAGAAAAAAGTGAGTCTCAGCATCACTCTGTTACCATGGAATATATTCTCCCTGTCTCTCTGTTGTCACACACCCACACGATGATGATATAAGGGTTGCCAATAGCAACAAGACAACAACAACATAACCTGCGTTCCATTCATAGATTCCACAACAAAAGGCTCACCACGGGAACCAACTGGGTTTAACTGCCTGAAGACATAATTCAATGTTAGCAGTGATGTGGAGGAAATGGTGGTGATTCAACACACAATATAATATAATACAATATACTATAATACAATATAATCGGGAAATGAAAAGAAAACTGTGGCTGATATTCAGACACGATAGGACATCCACTTAACGTCATTATGGTATGTTTCCTTTCTTAGAGCATCCCTATGTCCCACAGCAACTGAACATTGAATTATTATTCATCCCATCCAGTGGTTGTAGTGTGCATAATGTAATCAGGAACGGACTGTAAGAACAACAAGAAACATTTAACATCTCTGTTGAGTCACTGGTTGCTTTTGATTCCTCATCAAGCTGGTGCTATAGAGTGGAGCAATTCAATCGCAGCAGATGATTCAGACAGAAAACAAACTTATCAGAGTATATCCCCTTTCTGAAACAAATTGAAGAGTCATCCTGTAGGTGTGTTTTTCACTCAGCTGTAAACACAGAGGCTGATTGTCTTCTATTCTCAGTCATCCCACACAGTGGTCCCCTACACACAGTGGTCCCCTACACACAGTGGTCCCCTACACACAGTGGTCCCCTACACACAGTGGTCCCCTACACACAGTGGTCCCCTACACACAGTGGTCCCCTACACACAGTGGTCCCCTACACACAGTGGTCCCCTACACACAGTGGTCCCCTACACACAGTGGTCCCCTACACACAGTGGTCCCCTACACACAGTGGTCCCCTACACACAGTGGTCCTCTACACACAGTGGTCCTCTACACACAGTGGTCCTCTACACACAGTGGTCCCCTACACACAGTGGTCCTCTACACACAGTGGTCCTCTACACACAGTGGTCCCCTACACACAGTGGTCCTCTACACACAGTCGATACTCTTGGTCAGATGTCACGCACCCAAACACATCAGCGGTATATACATTACACACCCATATGAAAGGATCCCTATAGCGAGTGCAGACCAACCAGAGGAATCAACTGATAATAAAAATATATATAAAATGTGAAACCTGTGATTTTCTGACTCAGTTGACAGCCTCATTGATCAGTTTCAATAGTAGACCTACTATCAGCCTCCAACACAGTACAGCTTGGGTTGGCCTGACTGTAAAACACCAATATGGCATTCATCAGTTTAGGTCATTCAGAGTGTATATCACTGTTTCTCATAGTATTGGTCACACAAGGAGCCTTTCCTTCGGGCTGTTAGTATTGGTCACGCAAGGAGCCTTTCCTTCAGGCTGTTAGTATTGGTCACACAAGGAGCCTTTCCTTCAGGCTGTTAGTATTGGTCACACAAGGAGCCTTTCCTTCGGGCTGTTAGTATTGGTCACACAAGGAGCCTTTCCTTCAGGCTGTTAGTATTGGTCACACAAGGAGCCTTTCCTTCAGGCTGTTAGTATTGGTCACACAAGGAGCCTTTCCTTCAGGCTGTTAGTATTGGTCACACAAGGAGCCTTTCCTTCAGGCTGTTAGTATTGGTCACACAAGGAGCCTTTCCTTCAGGCTGTTAGTATTGGTCACACAAGGAGCCTTTCCTTCAGGCTGTTAGTATTGGTCACACAAGGAGCCTTTCCTTCAGGCTGTTAGTATTGGTCACACAAGGAGCCTTTCCTTCAGGCTGTTAGTATTGGTCACACAAGGAGCCTTTCCTTCAGGCTGTTAGTATTGGTCACACAAGGAGCCTTTCCTTCGGGCTGTTAGTATTGGTCACACAAGGAGCCTTTCCTTCGGGCTGTTAGTATTGGTCACACAAGGAGCCTTTCATTCAGGCTGTTAGTATTGGTCACACAAGGAGCCTTTCCTTCAGGCTGTTAGTATTGGCCACA